>NC_046158.1:38878517-39178517 GCF_011064425.1 Rattus rattus
GGGGAGGGGGGAGGGGGATGTTTGCCTGGAAACCGGGAAAGGGAATAACACTCGAAATGTATATAAGAAATACTCAAGTTAATAATAATAATAAAAAAAATACATCCCCAAGTTCCCCCAAACGTTACATTGCACTATACACACACTCTCAATTATCTCAATTAACATATATCATTTTGTGACCTCTAAGTGATAAAAATCTATCTGAACACTGCTTCCTAGTTCAGGAATTGGAGAGCAAATACTTCTCCCAAATTTTGTGTTGTAAAGATTACTATTCAAGGTCATTCATATGCCTTGAATCAGAGACAAAAGGAGATGATAAAATAAACGACCAGAAAAATAGTATTTCAAGTTTGGTGAAGAAAATGTGGAGGTAATTGGGGGTTTGACTGCATGGGACATCACTCCGGTAGGTGAAAAGCAAATGCTCTCTCTGCTCTTTTAGGCCACATCATCACAGCAACATGTCCTTACTTAAAAGTTTCTGTAACTCATTATGAAATAGTAAATCAATGTTGTTGGTTAAATTCCATGGTTTGAAACAGTACTCTCACATTTGAAACATCAGAAAGGCTATACTGAAATGCAAATGCTAATACCTTAACAGCAATGCCATTTATACAAAGGCAGAGAACGATTCAGGCTGAAGAGAGATGGAGAAAGGTCAAATGACTGAAGTCTCTATAATTGGAGCTATTTTGCTATATAAAATTAATAAGAATCCAATCATACATATAAATTGTTAGAAGAAATCTTTTTCCTCAAATACGAGCACTTTAAAGTCACAGATAGTCGGGAAATATTTATTTTACTATCATTTATTACACATGTAGGCAAGGCAAAGAAATGTAAAGAGAGTCATAAGAGGGTTCACCCAACTATGATCCTTATAAGAAAATGGTCTTAGGTGATTTCCTTGTGAGTAAAATAAATTCTTTGAGATTAAAAAAAATTGTAATTTACAATATAAAAATCATTCCTTTATTCTCCAAATGACATAATAGAAAAGTTGTGATGGTTAAGTTTTATTTTCAAGTTGATTGGATTGAAAGATACCTAAATGATTAATAAAACATACCCCTTGGAGTTGGATCTGTCTATGAGAGATTTGTCTGTGAGGTCTCTTGTCTAATGAGTAGAAAATCTCCTGGTAGATTCATCATATAGCAACATTATTGGGAGGTGGTTAGAAATAAAACAAACAAACAAACAAACAAACAAAAGACCAAAAGGAGGTGGGGCTCAGATAGAGGAACTATGCTACTGGAAGCATGTACTTGAATGCTATACCTTGTCCTGCTCCTTCCCATTGTCCCTTTCTCTGCTACACGTCTCCTATGAGATGAATATTTCCTGCCATGTTCTCCTGCCTTCATGATGTCTTGTCTCCCCTCAAGCTCAAAGACAAAGGGCTAAGGGACCATGAATTTAAACTTCTGAAACTGTAAGCCAAAAGAAATCCTTTCTTTATCCAGACTATTTCTGTCAGGTGTCTTGTTACAGCTAAAACTACACAAGTGTAACACAGAAATCATAGCTATTAATAGAACACAACAGTAATCAGCTGAAATGTCAGTTGATATATTGGCATACAGTTATTTCCATTATGTGAGCAAAGATAACGTGACCCCAATGTAGTTCAGATATTGAGTATCATGATATCTTCCTAAATTGAGCAGGAATGGAAATAAGGAACTTCTGACTTGACCACTTGAGAAACTCAATGGTTCTGCTGTCCAGAGAGGCTGAGGAAGTTATAAATAAAAACATAGGCTGAAGAGATGGCTCAGTGGTTAAATGCACTAGTTATTCTTCCAGAGGACCCATGTTCAAGTCTCAGTACCCAAATGGTAGCTTACAACTGTCTGTAATTCCTGTCCCTTGGAATATGATGTCCTCTTTCGGTCTACTTTGTGCATTAGACATATACATGGTGCACAGACACAGGCAAGCAAAATACTCATATACATAAAATAAAATTAAATTTAGACTTGTTGTCACTCTGCAGCAATGATGTGAAGGACATAAAACAGTGGATTGAGATTCCATTCAAGAAAATCTGCCAATATTCCAAAGAAACCATGTTAAGTATGTGGTATATGAGATAAATCTATTCTTTCTCTTCTTAGCCGAGAAGCAAGGAAACCTTACTTGGGACAGGTGCAGCCTAAAACACAGGGCTTTCTTTACTCCCATCCACCAGGTCTCAGTCGGCTCCCAGGCATCCCATGCTGAGGACCCATTAGGAAAAATGTCTTAAGAAGTGGGGCATCCGGGGTTGGGGGTTTAGCTCAGTGGTAGAGCACTTGCCTAGCAAACGCAAGGCCCTGGGTTCGGTCCCCAGCTCCGAAAAAAAAGAAAAGAAAAAAAAAAAAAGAAGTGGGGCATCCATCTTCTGACTTGATGGCTAACACAAGTGAACTCAAAAGTATTTGATTTTTTTCCCCCAAGAATTCTGTCAGGGAATTTTGTTTTTACCTTACAGATCTTCTGCTTATAGGTTATGGTTTCAGGTTTTTTTAATGGCTTTTGTCTGTGTGAATGTTTGTGCCTCAGCATTTGTATGTGCTTCTTTTGTTAAAAAAATGTATTCAAGTATTATTTTATGGATATGTGTATGTGGTTGTTTGAGCTCATTTGCAACAGTGTATAGTTCAATCCTAGGGACACTACCAAAAAATAATGGAGCTTGGCTGATTTATTGGATAGATGTAGATTAAGTTGTACCAGTTTTCTAGGGTACTGAGGAAAAATGAAGAGCTGAAAGAAGATGAAGGCGTCATGACAAAAGTCAAACGCCAGTTTCAGTGATATTCCCTTTCAAGGAGCCCAGGGTGGATAGGTTTACAATATACAGTGGATCGTAACCTCTACCCCCACCCCCTTTTTCCACATGAGAAAGCAATGAGTGCAAATTAGAAAATCTAAATTTGTCAAGAAACTAGTAAAAGTGACACAAAAATAAACGCAATCCCAGAGAGACTCAAGGCTTTAGAGGAGCAACCGCAAAGGCTTAACCCAATGAGAAGCTGAGATTCGACTACATAGCCAAGTCAGCCACTAACAGATGAGCAAAGTCAAGACAGAAAGATGAGCTGTGTCCCAGCTCTGACATGACAGGGCACTGAAAGGGTCTAGGTTCCAGGAAACGAGGACACTTGCAAGAAACAGCAGTGTATCATCCATACACAGAGACAAAACAATACAAATGAGCAAATCTGCTCCCGAGATTGACCAGATGTCCAGTTTACACCCTCTCCAAGACACTCATTGTGTTCAAAGAACTGAACAAGGAAGCCCTAAGTAAGGAAGCCAAACAAAGCTGACACACTGAGGGAAAATATTTGTAAATTACACTTCTGACAAAGAGTTAATACATAAGAAAGTACAAAATACAAAAGGAAGTCAACTTAATAACAAGAAAACTAAGTCAATGAAAACTTCAACAAAGGGCTTCTTTGGTTATTTCTTAATTGAAATGGTCAATGGATAGTAGCAAATGTCCTACCTGGCCAAGTGGCAGAGCAATGAAACCTGAAACCACGATGAGCTATTACCTTGCGTCTTCAGAAATATCTAAATCCAAGACAGGGATTAGCCAGTGCTGCCAAGAATGTAGAGAACAGGACCTCTTTGTAGTGGTCAGTAGAATTAGGAACTCAGGCTATACATAAAGGTGAGTGCTGTAATGCCAGCACTTGGGAGGCTGAGGTAGGACGATCTCCAGTGGCCTGTACTACACACTACGCAGAGATATCCTATCTTGAAAAAAATCAAATAACATGGGGGGAGAGGGAGAAAATGAGACTGAGAAATAGAAATTAATAACTGTGAAAACAGTCTGGGGTTTTCTCAAAAAATTAGAGATAGAACTACAGTATGATCTAGCAATTTCACTTCTGATGTCCATTCACAGGATCCGAGTCAGTGAGCCAAATGGATAGCTGCATTCTCATGTTTCTCGTGACATTCATGTAATCACAGTTCAGCTTGTTAAAGCTACAGTTCAGTTAAAGCTACGTTTGAGGTCTGTTGCACAGCATTGTGGTTGACAGTAATGTATTGCGTATTTGAAAATCGCTAGCAGAATAAAAATGTAAAGTTCTTATCACAGAATAAGCCAAGTGCGATGTTATTAATGTATTAGTTGGATTAATTTAATTAGTTCATATATTCATCAAAATTTTATCCGGACAGGAGGACAGAAGCTTGAGGATGGATTACTTGCCTGACCCTTCCCAAAGGCCCTGGAGTTAATTCTCAGTACTGAAAAAAAAATCTGGTTATATAGACCATTAATACATACAATTATCATTTGTTATGTAAAAATCTTTAAAACAAAGTAAAGGAAGTTTTATGTCTACACTACATCAAATGGATGATAATTATGAAAATAAATAAATACAGGAAAAACTAAATAGAAGAAAATCTGTATTTTGAAAATATAATAACCAAGGTGAAAAACTCCCTGAAGGGGCACAGGGTAGATTTGAACTGGCCGAAGAAATAATTAATGAATTTGAAAACACATTGATAGGAAAGCCAGGCATGGTGCACGCATACATAATCGCTTGAGATTTGGAGTCAGGACAATTAGCAATGGAAGGGACCAAGCATGGCAAACATAGTACATGTCCTACTCCCCTTCTCTCTTCCTTGCTAAACCATTAAATTACATTCCTAAGGCTGGCTGCCAAGGTCTGATCCTCTTTTTGGCTATTTTCTTAGGCTGACTTATTCCCGAGGTTGGTTACTATGGTCCACTTATCAAAACATCGAAGTCCAGCAATCAATCCCTTTTTTGAGTATTCTAATAAAAATACCGAATCAGAACTTAGCAATGCTCCCTAGCTTATTTCAAATACAGACCTCCCCCACTCCATCTTAGAATTAACGCTTGTAAAGCTGTATTTGCTGCTCTTTCTGCCCAATTCGGATTCAGCCATCTTGTCTCTTTCTTTGTCATGTTTAGTAAAGGATCTCTTTCCAGGAGGAAACTGGTGTTTGGGTGTGGTCTGTGCCTAATTCAGGGTGCAGAGGGGAGCATTCTATACAGAGGGTCCATTCAGGAATTTAAGACAATACTTACAATGTTTGAGACTCTGTGAAACCCTGTCTTAACAAAACCAAACCAAAACAATAACAACACCAAAGGCAATACAAAAGATATATTAATGTAGGCTAAGTTACTCAAAGAACAAGGAAGGGAAATGAAACAATGAAATGAATAGAACTTTGAAAGTATGTGATCTGCCACTGAGCACACAAAATCATATGCATAGTGTGAACACAAGAAAGAAAAGAAACAAGGGATCGAAAACAACACCCACAGAAATAGTAGATGAAAACAGCCAGAAAATGAACCTGCTGATCTAGGAGACTCAACAAACACCAAGTAGCATAAGCACAAAAAATACCATCAACAGACCACACTCAGAAAGTCAGAGGCCAAAGACAAGGTTGACATGGTGAAGGGCAAGGGTAATAGGGGAGAATCAGGAGACCCTACAAAACATAGCAGACAGCTCTTCAAAACAAACACGGGAGAGCCTAAAAGGAAGGGCTGCCACTCTATGTGCTTATGTCTTCAAAATTAAAGCTTAATTCAAGACATCCCTAGAGTAACACAAAGTGGAGTAATGTGTTGATAGCTAACTAACTGTATTAGGTCCTTACTGTTGTGACAAGCTCCATGGCTAAGGCAACTCATGAGAGGAAGAGTTTATTTGATTTATGGTTTCAGAGAGTCTATAATGGTGGGGAAGGCGTGGCAGTGGGAGGCCAGAGCAAGCAAGAACCCAAGTAACCACATCTTTAGCCACAGACAGGAGACAAAGAAAGAACTGGAAATGGAGCTAGAACAAAAATTTCCAACATCTTCCCTCAGGAACATGCTTCCTCCAGCAAAGCTGTGCTTCCTGAGGGCTTCATGACATCTCCCAAAAGTCACCACCAACTCGGAGGCAAGTGTTTAAACACCTGTGCCTGCTGAAGACATTTCTCACTCAAAGCACCACATGCTCCCACCTTGTTAGAAATAGTAAAGAAAATTATTTAGAATCCAAACAAGTGGTGCACTTGGGAACTAGTATTAACCACGAAGAGTACTACGAAAGACAGTTGTGTTACTTAAAAGATAGTATAAATATTTCTCTTTTTTATTTAATGTAAATTACATTTTAAAAATGGGAGCTGGAGAGATGATGGTTCATCAGTTAAGAGTACTGGTTGTTCTTCAAGAGGATCTAGATTTGATTCCCAGCTCTCACATGAAGGCTCGCAGTTGTCTCTAACTCCAGTCCAAGGGGACATACCACTTTCTTCTGGCCATCTTGGGCACCAATCATGAACACAATATCCAGATATGCATGTAGAAAAATGCCACCTATGCACATTAAATAAATATATCTTTTGAAAATTAAAAAACACTGTATGCTTGTATTATTAGGCCAATAATGGATACTGTGTTTTCCAAGAAAACATAAAGGACAAAGTGGAAGCTGAGTTTCATTTGGCTAAAGAAATAATCACAGATGGCAACTCAAATTATCATGAAAATATAAAGATAATCAGAAATTATATTAAAAATGTTAATATCTTTAAAGTCATAAGTATATAATTTTCTCTCATGTTTTTCAAAACATAGAATGTTTAAAAAATAATAATTATACAAATGATATATTGCACAGTTTACAATGTTACAAGAGGAAGAGAAGAAGGAAAGGAAATAGAACTATATGAAAATATATATACATATATGTTTACATATGTATGCATATATGAAAATATGTATACATATATATATATATATGTTTGTTAGATACATATATATATAGTGATATATATCACTAGCATACACACACATATAGATAGATAGATAGATAGATAGATAGATAGATAGATAGATAGATAGACAGACAGACAGACAATGGGATTTTTATGAAATAAATTAAGACTGATGATAAACCCTAAGTGACTACCAAGGAAACAATAAAACAATTAAAAGAAATATTGTTAAGTAATCTGAATACTACTATGAAAATTTACTCTCATAAAAGCTGCAGTTATAGAACTGCAGTGGTAGAACACTTACCTAGCATATGCAAGACCCTGACTTTAATCCCCAGTAGTGTGCACATTTGTATATACTTATGTATACGTACGTATATATGTGTATGTATATATATTTATATAGAGAGATTAGAAATTTGACAGAAAACTGTTGAAAGTAAAAGCTGGTTTTTAAAAGGTCAATAAAATTGTTAAATCTGTAGCTGGACTGACAAAGAGAAAAAGGAGATAAAATATCATCAAAAGAAATTAAAGAACTGAGGGAAGATGTTGGAAATTTTTGTTACAGATCAGGAAACAAAGAACAATTAAGATGACAATTCTTCCAGAATTGATTTTCAGATTCAACTGGGTCTCCATCAGAATCTCATCCCATTGAGGATACTGACAAGCTGCTTGTGATGTCCTCATGAAATTTCCAGAATCCCAGAAAAGCCAAAACAATCATGTAAAATAAAGACAACTGGGTAGGATTCAGGCCTCCTGATTTTACAAAGGATGATAGGGGAGCGATTATAAAGACTGTGGTGTTGGCCAAGAGCAGATGCATAGGTAATGTACTAGAATTAAAGGTACACAAATAAGACTGTGTATAGCAAATGAACCAAGAAGAGATGGACTAAGTAATTAGGTTGAACTTTTCACACCACAGAAGAGTTAGCTAAGTAGATGGAATTACTGAAATATAAGCACTGATCTTGTTGAAGAAGAAAAGAGGGAAGTGGGGAGACAGGAGTCAGGGAGGGAGGGAAGGAGGGAGTTAAAACCAACCAACAAGAAAACCAACCTTGAGAAGCCTTTCTTTTAGGATGTTTCCCAATTTCTGGTCTCACACCTAATTCTTTAATCTATTTTGAGTTCATTTATATTTATTTGATGTAAGCAGGTGCCCAAATTTATTCTTTTGTATGTAGTTAAAAAGTTTTCCAGAAACAATTGTTGAAGAAACTAACCATTCTTTATTGTATATCCCTAGCCCTTTCCTGAAGGTAAGTTAACTGTATATGTGTTTTTTTCTTCTTGGGCATTCTGTTCCATTCCATGGATTTATATATTTGTTTTTATGCCATGGTGTTTTGATTAATATTGTTTGTATAATAGTGGGTTTTAACGAGGTACTAAGATGCCTCCAGCTCTGTTATTTTTCAAGGATGTATTTTTCTCTTAAAGATCATTTGTAGTATTGTATGAACTGTAGAACTGTTTTTCTATATCTATAAAAGTATACTACAGGATTTGAGAGAGATTGCAGTAAGCCTGTAGATCACTTTGGGTAATGTGTACATTTTTATAATATTAAGTCCTCTAATCCATGAATATATATCTTCATATTTGCAAATATCTTCTCTACTTTCTTTAATAAATGTTTTACAGTTTCAGTATATAATCATTTGTCTCCTTAGTTAACTTTATTCATCAACACTAATAAACATATACATTCCAACAAAATGCTTCATAGAGTTAGAAAGAGCAATTTTCAAATTCATTTGGAATAACAAAAACCTCAGGATAGCGAAAACCATACTCAACAATAAAAGAACTTCTGGAGGAATTACCATTCCTGACTTCAAGTTGTATTACAGAGAAATCATGATAAAAATTTGATGGTATTGGTACAGAGGCAGGCAGGTGGATCCATGGAATAGAATTGAAGACCCAGAAATGAACCACACACTTATGGTCACTTGATCTTAGACAAAGAAGCTAAAACCACTCAGTGGAAAAAAGACAGCATTTTCAACAAATGGTGCTGGTTCAACTGGTGTTCAGCATGTAGAAGAATGCACATTGATCTATCCTTGTCTCCTTGTACAAAGCTCAAGTTCAAATGGATCAGGGATCTCCACCAGATACACTGAAACTAACAGAAAAGAAATTGGGGAAGAGTCTTGAACACATGAACACAGGGAAATTTTCCTGAACAGAACACCAATGGCTTATGCTCTAAGATCAAGAATCCATAAATGGGACCTCATAAAGTTGCAAAGCTTCTATAAGGCAAAGGATACTATCAATAGGACATACTGGCAACCAACATACAAAAAACTCAAGAAGTTAGACTGCAGAGAATCATATAACCTTATTTAAAAAATACAATACAGAGCTGAACAAAGACTTCTTAAAGGAAACTCCAATGACTGAGAAGAACCTAATGAAATGTTCAACATCCTTAGTCATCAAGGAAATGCAAAACAACCTTGAGATTCTGCCTCACAACACTCAGAATGACTAAAATCAAAAACTCAGATGACAGCAGATGCTGGTGAGGATGTGTAGAAAGAGGAACACTCCTCCATTGCTGGTGGGACTGCAAGCTTGTAAAAGCACTCTGGAAATCAGCTGGTGGTTCCACAGAAAATTGGACATTCCAGTACCTGAGGACCCAGCTATACTTCTCCTGGGCATATACCCAAAAGATACTCCAACATACAACAAAGACACATGCTCCATTATGTTCATAGCAGCCTTATTTATAATAGCCAGAAGCTGGAAAGAACCCAGATGCCCTTCAACAGAGAAATGGATACAGAAAATGTGGTACATTTTCACAATGGAGTATTAGTCAGTTGTTAAAAACAATGACTTCATGAAATTCATAGGCAAATGGATGAAATTAGAAAATATCATCCTGAGTGAGGTAACCCAATCACAAAAGAACACACATCATATGCAGTCACTGATAAGTGGATATTTGCCCAAAAGCTCAGAATACCCAAGATATAATTCACAGACCAAAGAAGCTCAAGAAGAAGGATGACCAAAATATGGATGCTTCAGTCCTTCTTAGAAGGGGAAACAAAATACTCATGGGAGGTAGAGAGTATGAAGGACTTGGGAGGAAGAGAGAATGGACAGGGTGATTGGGCATGCAGTACCAGGTACGGAAGGAGACAGGGATGATATACAGAGGGTCAGGAATTTGAACAGTTGTGTGTAGCAATGGGGTATGGGGAACTGGGGATAGCCACCAGCATGTTCCAGATGCTAGGAAAGCAAGAGGTTCCCAGAACCCAACAGGGATGAGATTAGTTGAAATGACCAACAAAGGGGAGGGAGAACCTGTAGAGACCATATCCAGAAATTAGGCAAGGCCCGTGGTTGGTGGATGGGACTACCCACTCATCTCCAATATCTTCATCCAGAAGGGCTCCTGTGTAAAGAAAAAAGGGGGAAAAGTGTGGAGCAGAGACTGAAGGAAAGGCCATCCAGAGATCACCCCCACGTAGGGATACATCACAAATACAAACACCAAACTGACAATATTGTGGATGCCAAGAAGTGCTTGCTGACACGAGCCTGATATAGCTGGCTTCTGAGAGGCTCTCCCCGAGCCTGACAAATACAGAATCGGAGGTTCACAGCCAACCATTGGACTGAGCATGGGGACCCCAATCTAGGAGTTGGAGAAAGAACTGAAGGAGCTGAAGGGGTTTGCAACCCCATAGGAAGGAGGACAATATCAACTAACCAAACCACCCAGAACTCCCAGGGACTAAGCCACCAACCAATGACTATACATGGAGGGACACTTGGCTCCAACCCCATATGTAGAAGAGGATAGCATTGTCCGACATCAATAGGAGAAGCCCTTGGTCCTGTGAAGTCTCAATTTACCAGTGAATGCCAGGGTGGTGAGGTGGGTAGAAGGGAGAGCACCCTCATAGAAGCGGGAGAGGGGGAATGGAAGAGAGGAAAACATTTGAAATGAATATACATAAAATATCAAAAAAAACCCAAAAATTAGTATTGTCATGCAAAACAAGATGGCAGTTTCCTAATAAATTAAAAACACCCACGTTCATTCCAAGTGTTCCTAATATCTATGACAGAGATAACCCAATTGTCCATCCAAAGATTAATGAATGTATTAATTTTCTCACAGCTGTGACAAAACACCTGACAAGAATCAATGCAACTTAAAGGAAGAAGACATTGTTTCAGCTTGCAGTCTGAAGGACTACAATCCACTGTGGTAAGGAGCATATAATGCACACTTTGAGAGAAAATGCTTTAAGATTTAGCAACATGAACGAACCTATGTTATAATAAGCAAAAGAAGTCAGCCAAAGAAAAATACTGCATGATTTCCCTGCATGTATTTGTCAGGCTCTGGGAGAATATATCATAAATATTCAGATTCTTAAATTTAATTAATAAAATGGTAGTGGCTAACGGTTGGGGTAGAGGGAGGGGAGAGATATTATTTACCAATGAACTTGCAGTGTCACTTGAACAAAGAAAATAAGCTCTAGAGATCTGTGGTGTAATACTGGACCTGCAGTCTACAATTCTGTGTTTGTGTATTTAAAATGAAAAAAAAAAAGACATAGGTGTTAGATTGCATGTTAAGCATGCTTGTACAATAAAATTAAAATGTAAAACCCTTTGAATTGTATACTCTAAATGCAGGAGTTTATCGTATGTGAGTTATTTCTCAAAACACTTTTCTTTAAGTAGTGGATATTATCTTCCAACCTAAAAATATCCACTTGCTTGAAATTAAGTATCACTTGTCATGGTCAAAAATCTTAATACAAGATAGAAAAATTAGGAAAAAGAAACTCCTAAGAGAACAGAATTATAAAGCATAGAGACTAAGAAGTATACCTGCTTGATTTCTTTCTATGAAAGCAGCATAACCCTTGACTGAGAGGACATAGTGGCAGTAGTTGGTCACAGATTCATGGCACATTCTAAGAAGAAGGAAACTTGAGGCATCCCAATATCAAGAGCATTTCACACAAGGAGTCTTACCTACACATGGCCAAACAGCTGCCCCTGGACTAAGCTCACAGCATAATGGATTTGGAGCATGTATTTCTGACTCCATCCCGTCAATAACTGTGAGACCAAGATGATGATGTCAACGATAACAGAATGGTCACACATTCCCGAACACTAAGGAGATACCGTACTCTGTCTGAAGAACCCCGCGGGTACGGTATGCCAAGTTCATCATTGCTCCTTCACCTTCAGAATTGCCAAAGAGAAACTAGAAATACAGATTTTCATATGCAATCGCCTGAGTCTCTTAATTTAAGAAAACTCAAAGGCACAACTATTTGCCAGTTTTCATGGAAGGCTAAGAGTTTTTAACCTTTGAAAGTTTATTTTCCTTTAAACTTCAACCGGGACATTTCCTAAGCTATGAGAGACCTTAATGAGCCAAGATTTGAATTGGATCCTGGTGTTGTCATGGAAGGATTAAGAAATACAGAGGCTATGTTCTTGCAGGAGATGCCCAGAAAGCGTCATCAATGATTTCTTGTTCTTAGAATCGTAGACTTCTGTTATGTAGTTATTTATCTATTAGGATCCCTGGAAAGCAATTTTTTTTTCATTTTACTTCCAAGTGGCCCATTGTCTGAAGTTAATATGGTGGCTTAATGCTTGAAAATGTGCTTTTGTTATGAAAGTTTGAAAGCATTACACACAAAGGGATAAAGAGGGGGAGGAGTCATTCAGTTCAGCTTCGTGTAGGATGTGCATGTGTCAACTAGACAGACTGGTCCAGCTTTCTTTGTCACAAAGTGACTAGGGTAGAATGACACTTCTAGGGTTTCCAGAAGTATTTCAGAGACTTCTCAATTGAATTTGAAAAGCAAAAAAACCAAAATTATCGAGTCTTTGAATTAAGTTGTTAAGGAAATCTTTGGAACCTAAAACCCTGAAGAGGAGACAAGCATGGGAAGAACAGATTTTGATGCTTCCATTTCTCGCTTCATGAATCCTGTTAGGGCTAGGTGTCTGGAATTGTATCTGCGAGGCAGGTAGACAGTGAGTAAAGCAGTGCTAAATGCCAAAGTGGAAATGAAGCTGTCACATGACTGCCATCCATGTCCCGGACCCCATAACCAAGCTTAGTGTCTACCTATGAATGAAGGTTGATTTTAGGCATGTCTTTCTAAGACGCAAATCCTTCCTGCAATGAGAACATCTTTTTGGGTTCTATCTCAGCAACAGAAAAGCATCTAGGTCATGAAAATCCCAATTGTACAGTGCTTTAAAACTTGGCCAGTTTCTGGTGTCTAAAGCTTTCTCCAACAACGTCCCACACCCATCCCCTTGAATATGCAAAATTTGCCTGACTCAGTCAAAACTGTCATCAATCAGGACTTTGCAGTAAATAATAGCCTGGAAATTGTCCCCTGAGCAGTAGTGAATGATTATTCCAATACCACGCATCCAGCATTGCTAGATGAGATGGAAAGAGCTCCAGCAGGATGCCTTTTTGCCTGCACTTGTAGTGAGGTGGCCCCTGCTCACTAATGGCAGAAAGAATATTGTAAGGGAATGGCTAAAATGATACGAAAATGAAGTTCATATTGACTTTATTCTGTATTTTCAAATATGAAAATGATCGAAACATGTGGCTTTTTTAAATTTTAGTTTAAAAGACACTTTACATATCAAACTAAAAAGAAAAAAGGGAAAGAGAAAGAAAAAAGAGTGTATGCACTTGTTACATTCCTAGCTTTGTGTTTCCTTTTCTGTACCCAGATGAATTTGCTGTTCCAGTGTCTTACCTGTCTTAATAGAACTGAAGTAGTATCACACTGTAACTAATTCTTTTTCATGTGTTGGGATTATGAAGCTATTTAATTGCCACAAAACTATGTCCAGTAGGCACTGTTAGGGGGGCTGCAAGGCACAAAGTGTTGTATTTGTTGTTTGGGGGATCACATAATAAATAGCTGGGTTGCCATATCCACCCAGGCACTTTAACCTCTGTAAAGTTGCCCTGCTTGTTAACACCCTCATATACCAGTGTGCAATGCCAGTAACTGTGTAGAAGTCTACGTTCATGTTAGACTGTTCTCTCTAAGGAATTTTGTGACTTGTTGGCATGTAAGTGGACAGGACCTCACAAAGCCATAGAAAGATACGTGTTCCAAAGTGTGCACTTGTCATTTGCTATCCTGAGCCACATTTTAGCTTCTGCATTCTGTTCAAAGTGGTACTTTATTAACATAAGCACACTGCATTTTTTTTTCCCAACCAGCAGCCAAATTCCTCTTGAACTAAAGAGTATCTCCCTGAGAATTCATTACTGTGGTTTTATCGGTCCAGTTTGGATGATAGACCACACAGCTGGCTCCCTCACTCTTGGACTAAAACTCAGTGACACTGACCGCCTTGCTGGGTGTGCCAAACACTTGTTTCCTAGGCTAAAATTCCAGTTGAGCCCAGTTTCCTGGGCTTCTACTATGGTAGGAGACAAATAAATAAGGGAGTTTTGGAAGTTTCAAAATAACTCATTCACAAGTTGAACACCAACACAGGTCCTGGTCTGCAGTCAAGGTTCGGACATTTTTTTTTTTTGTCAAAGGACTCTTCATTTTTATTTTGGCACTAGGCCCTATCAAGTACTTATTAGTCTTTAAAATGATTACTACTATCTCTTGCTCTGTACTCTTGTCTCCTCACCTTGATTGTTTCTGAAAGTCAGAACACGTCTAATTCCTCCGTAGTCCTTCATATAGGCAACACTATGTTTTGAGAGATCTTGCATGGAAAGAAAATAGCAATGGAGGGTGGTGAGAGAGGTCGGGTTTATGTCTCTAGGGACTTCTCCATGGTACTCTTCCTACTGGTGTCTTGGTGGCATAGATGCAGCAGAGAGCATTCACAGGCAAAACCTGTGTTAAGTCTCAGCACACAAAAAGGGTGTTTGTCTAAAGCCTTCTTAATGTGGTTTATGATTGTCTGACGTGTAGGACAAACAAATCAATTTTTGCTCCCTGTAAAGAGATAAGAGACTTGGGTATGGGAACTACTTTGGGATAGGTTTTCTCTATGTAGCTTTGCCTGGCTTCCAGACACAAGCCTCCTGTGTCAACCTTCTAAGGACTGGGATTTTAGCTGTGTCATGACACCTAGCTATAAATCATGACTCTCAGTCCAAAGGGCACCAGGGCAACTCCAAAACCTTAATCATCTTACCGGAAACCAGCCAACTGTTCTAATATGAACATATGAGAAGATGGTTGAGAATGTGAAGAGAACTATTGTCAGAAACACATTGAGTTCACAGAATTAAAGGAAGAATGGAGAGGCAAGTGGGGGAGTTATACTCCTGTTTAAATGGAAAAGCTGTCAGTGCTTCAACGTCCTTTTGAGTTAATTTGTGTTAACAATTGTAATAACTGGCATTTACCTCACTCTACTTACATACATTTAGTACTGGTATAAATATACAGTAATATGCTATGGAGAGAAGTCTTGACATGTTGCACAGTAAGTGGAATAACTGAGGCTGGAAAAGTTTAGGAATTTGCTAGATACTATTTCTTGGTACATAACAACCATTTGTGAAGGAATTAGGGGTGCGTATAACACTCAGAAAACTAAGACATGCCATTAATACTGTCTAAGGGATCTAATGACAATGGACAAGAATGTATTCCATCCTGTGTCTTACTTCATCTAACAGTGTGGCCTACTGTGTCCCCAGGAACAGTCTCACATGCAGATAGCTCTCTGCCTTTTGTGCACTTCACATGATGATCATAATTTACTCTCTGAGTTTCGTATTCACAGACACCTTGTAAAGGATGGTTAAAACCTAGCCACAGTGAAAATTGAGCAAAGTCTGTTGTTCGAGGTTTGAGGTTTTCATATTATTCACAGGTTACTGTTTACCAAGTTTATTCAACAATTGCCTCGTCACACAAAGTTCCCTTTGTCCTGTTAACACAGCCGTCTACTTTGGTGTTTCTGAAACAATGCCCCGTTTCACTTGGGACAGATTACAGGGTTGGTTTTAACGACAAAGGAAGCACTTTATGTGACTATTTGAACAGTACCACCTGTGGGAACTTGCTCCAGACTCTTCCCATGTCAAGATTTAAACTTTGCCCTAGTCACGGGAGGGCTGTTGTGAGCACAGCCAAGAAAACAAGAACAAGATGGACTGTCCGGAAGCCCAGACCTTTGGCGCTAAGTGTCTAGAGAGAAACAGCTTGATCCACCAGCAGCTCAAACTCGTTATCACTACAAAGCGAAACATTCCCGATTTCACTTTGCAGTGCACACTGGGGCCCAGTAGGACAGCTGGTTGGGGGCACACAGTGACTGAGAAAGAAGGCAGCATCTTTGCGGTTGCCCGACAGGACACAGCTGGTAGGGGAAGCCATTCTAGGCATGCTCAGTGGCTGCTTTTGTTCATTTCTTGGCTAACTGGATGGAAGGTTGAAGTCCTTTATCTTTTGTTTGTTTGTTTCCTCTCCACCAAAACTGTTATATACAGGGCTTTGGCGGGGGCGGGCGGGGCGAGGGGGTGGTAGGACAGGTTGAAGGAAAGAACGCATCAGTTGTTATTCAGGAAAATGAAAAACTAAAGCAGTTTGTCCCTGGAAAAGTGCTGTTCACCAGAAGGCTACACTCCTCATTGTCTTGGAATTTTGACTATGCTGGCATTAGGCAGGCCACTGACTGTGGCTTGTCCTTTTATTCCCCTCTGTCTAGCCTGCCCCCACCAGCTGTTAACAGAAAACAAATGTCACTAATTTTAAGGGAAATGCTTATATGGAGGCGCTTTAGCTCACAGTTGACAAGTTCATAGGAAAAATAGGAAAGAGAAGGAAAAACGTTAGAGCTGATCACAGTGATTAGCAATAGTAATGGCTACATTATCTTAAATAAATGAGGCAAAGAATACAAAAACAGATGCCACTAACTCTTCCTTCAAGTCCTGCATGGTACCAGAAATAGAGGATAAAACGCAAAGTTCACTTGCTCACTGTGGTGTGTGTGTGTGTGTGTGTGTGTCTGTCTGTCTGTCTGTCTGTCTGTCTACCTGTCTATCCTTTATTAATCTCTTGTCAGATCTCAAGGACGCCATTGCCTTTAAGTTCAGACAAGAACAAGTCTTCATCCCTTTTACCACATTTTTTGAGCGTTTATAAATGCTAGCTGAGTTATGAGTCATGGCCAAGCTTGGCGGTATCATTGTACCAAGAGCACATAACATGTTTTCTACCTGTCGATGTAAATTATTGCCTGCATGCAGAACTCCAGGAATGATTTGGCTTCCTGCCCACGCAAATGACTTCTCATCCTTCACATTTCAATTTAATGCCAGTGTGTACTATAAGATGTATGTTCAATCCTTCAAATGAGTTGCATGTGAATTTCAATTTCAAAAAACCTGGATTGAATTTTAAAAGAAAACATTTGGGATATATTGCAGGGGAGCTGGTTATGTGCTAGGTGCATTCTAACTATGTTGTACAGTCAAGAATACTGATAGAACGTAGGGACTAGAGTGAGCGAGAAAGGGAGGGAGGGAGGGAGGTTGGTTTTTAGATTTTCAACTTATATTTCTAAAGATGTAAAAGATATATCGTTTTCTTTTTTTAGTTACAATTTTTCCTCCCAATTTGTCAATCTCCTGACCACTGACATAGTTAAGCCACGTCAAATTAGAAGGAAAGGTATAACATCTTGAACATCAGGAAAGTAAGGATCCAGAAAGCATTTGTTATATAGAGTCTTACCTTAGGGTTTCCATTACTGTGATAAAATACTCTTGAGGATTTATTTTGACTTTCAGTTTCATGCCATAGTCCATCACTGAGGATATTCAGGGCAGAAATCCTGAGGCAGGAATTGATACAGAGGCCATGGAGGAGTACTGCCTCCTGGCTAGCACCTCCTGGCTTGCTCAGCCTGCTTTCTTATAGAACCTAGGGCCCCCATCTCAGAGATGCCACCCCCACACCCCCACACAGTAATCTGGGCTTTTCTCACATTAATCAAAAAAAAAAAAAAAAAAAAGCACCATAGGTTCTCCCACAGGGCAATCTGGTGAGGGCATTTTCTTTATTTCTTTTTTGCAAATTATCAGATAGGCTGTTTAATTTGAGCTTCCAATATATATATGGAAGCCTATATGGAAAGAGTTAAACATCACTTTATTTTCTGGTAAAAGGAGAAATTGCAACTTCTCCCTGCATTTCAAATAAGTTTTTGTTTTAACAGACTCTATGTTTAAAGTAGAATCTTAGTCCATTTGTGTTGCTATAACATACTTCCTGTAGCTGTGTTATTTATTTATTATCTATTTTTTCACTTTTTATTGGATATTTTATGTATTTACATTTCAAATGTTATCCTCTTTCCCGGTTCCTCTCCTCTCCTCTCCCCCCTCCCCCTGCTTCTATGAGGATGCTCCCCCTTGCACCTGCCCACTCCCTCCTCAACACCCTGGCATTTCCCCTACATTGGAGAAACGAGTCTTCACAGGACCAAGGGCTTCTCCTCCTATTAATGCCCAACAAAGGGCATTTTCTTAAGTCTAGCTTGCATCACAAATCTATCCCAAGCACAGCCCAGAAAGGAACTTTGAACTTCCTCCTTTCAAGCCGAGACTGTTACCGGATAAAGATCTATATGAAATATACTATTACAATGTGTTTGAAGTTTATCTAACTAAAATGTCGCCAAATAAATTTTTTTACATAAGAGAACTTTTCTTTCTGAAGGTTCATTTCTTTTTAATAAAGAGGGTCAAAGAATATAAAACTGAACAACAATAAAGTCCATGAAAAGAGAATCAAACACAAGCTACTTTGGGAGAAAGGAATGCTGGGAAGTGAATGAGAAGAGAATGTGTCCCACTGTTTCATAGCAGCAGAGCCAGAGTACGCTGCTGACCAGAAGCCAGCAAGGACAACAGTACAGACATTCTCCTCTACTCGAAGCCATCCTGTAAAAGCCATGAGCTACTTCTGTTGGGTAACCACACCGCTAGTAAATACATCACACTGTGCCTGCTTAGGTCAATCTTATTAGAGATTTTTCACTCAATTGTAGAACAGACCCAACAAAGTGAAACAGTGTTTAAAGGATTTGTTTTAACTTTGTAGAAAAAAACAATCTTCAATGGTATATTGCAATTCTTATTTTATACTGGCTTTCCTTCTAGTAGAATGGTCATATGAAGTTTGATTTGTGATGCAGAATTCAGTAAATTACCGTTGAACCCTGGGCTATTCCTTTGTCCATTCGCTGTGATTCTGTCTGGTTGCTGAGAATATAAAACAAAATTAGTTGGTCCATATTATAGTAAAATCTTATGGACAGCAAAGGGACACTAGGATAAGATGTCTCTTAGAGCTACAGCTAGAAGTTGTCACTTAGAAGTTAAGGTCATGCCTCTAACCTTTAGCCCTTAAGTAATGTGTTTCTACTTTGTTATATATTGCCATTAGCTTTTATTGTTTATGTTAGCCTCTGGCCCAAACTGTAAGATAGGCTTCATAAAGATAAAGGCCATATCTATCACTATCACTGCTTTTATAATATGCTAGACTCTAATACATGGCCAAGGCATTTTTCTGGTTTTAACTTTTCATGTTTATACAAAGAATTTAAGTCAAGTTCTGCTATGGTATAAGTAATCTCTTCCTTGGCTATCAGTGAATGTCCACAGAGCTGTAGAACTGGAAGCTACATCCCATTTAGTCAGCTTTCTTCCTTCCTAGGCAAGAAAACCAAGAGACATTTGGCCCAAAATCAGATTCATAGCTTTTGAACATCAGGAAAGGGTCCATCTTATGTTTGAGTCAAGTCTGGCCCAGACACCTGGTATTTCTTGGCGTGATGCCTTAACAAGGACCTTAATCGATGAATGGGCATTTGTGGTTTATTCAAATTAAGATAAATCTCACTCATCAGTTGACATAAGGTAAATTAATTTCTAAGTATAATTTTTAGACACCAAACACTTGGGTGGAAATAGAGAAGCTAGATGAGTAGCAGGGGAGGAGATGCCAAGTTTTCTCACAAAGTCTCTCTGTAAGGGTTTAGCAAACGACCGAAGGATCATTTAATTACTTTACTCACCCATGCGTGCACATATGTGAACACAGCAATACATCTGGCAGCCTCCTTCTGAAGAGTTGAAAAGAGTCATCAAATTCTCTAAAACGTGGCTGGCAGGATATTTCAAGTTAAAGGAATCTGAGTGAAATGGCCTTGACCGTGCTGTGGAAATAATTACTTTGCCTTTGCATTTGACAAAAAAATGTTTGCTGAATTTATCGACATATAAATAAAATATACATTGTGGTAAGGACCTCTAAGGTAAAAAATGTAAATTATTTTAGGGCAGGATAGATTTCTAATAGATACTAGCAATACTGCTTTCTCTTTCAAGACAATGACAGTCTCTGAAATGTCTCCATATCCCTTTAGGTAAGAGTCGAGACAGAGAATTTGAGCTTGGAATTCCTTTCTAATAGAGTTCTCCCATGAAAGGAAAAAGTGTAAGAAGAGAGAAAAAGAAAGCAAGGGGGAAGTATATAACACTTGCACGTGGTGACATCACTCATCCTTATTTCTCTGTACGTACAAAGGTATCTATTCTTCCACAGTGTGTGAAAATAAAACTTACGTCTCAATAAGACTGAGATAATATGGTTCATTCACTTTTTCCTCTGGCCTTTCTCCCTTCAAAATCATAACTTGCTACTAACTCTGTTGAAAATTCTGTTATTTATGTAAAGAAGGAGAAATAGATAAGAGTTTTGTTTAAATTGTAAGAATAGTTAAGGGAGGAATTTTTATTTCTAATAAGAAAAGTAAGAATTCCTTGTTCCCCTACTGCAATTATTTTTTATGGAGTTTAATTTACATGCAATAAAATCATAGCCTTTAAGAAAATCATTCAGTGTTTGAAATCACTACATACATGAGTTCCACAACTCAGAATGTTTTGGTTCATAAGACTTCCTCGTTTAATCTCTGTTCCATGAAACAACCAATGTTTTGACAACAAATCTCTTTCCAACATTATATAAGTAGGATTAAATAATGGGTACTCTTTTTAAATTTTTTTGTGTTGTTTATTCCGTGAGTATGAGTGTTTTGCTCGTATGAGCACCACACACATGCCTGGTGCTGGTAGAGGCCAGAAGATGGAATCTAAGTCCCTGGTCCTAGAATTGCAGATGGCTGTGAGCCATTGTATGTATGCCGAGAACTGGTACAGGCTTGTTTTTGAGACTTGCTAATGCTTTCACAGGTACAGAAACTTACTCTTTTTGTGTTATTAAGTTAAATTCCATCGAATGAACATACTACAACTTCCTTATCCATTCTCATTTTGATGATCATTTGAGTTGATTTCAGTTTGAAGGAACCATTTCAAATATACACTACAGATTTTGCCGGCAAGTTTTTACTTCTCTTCTGTCTTCAATAAACTGTCAAGCCACCATTTGCCATAGCTATCTGGTTTTTCCTTGTTCACCAATATCCATTATTATCATTTGTCTTTCTCATTTTTGCCATTCTTTTATTTGCATTTCTTTGATGTACCATCTCATATACCTCCTGATTATTTATGATTTTGGTGCTTTATGATCTAGCATGTGGTTTATCTTGGAGCTATTCCTATATACTCTCCCCACAGAATGCATGTTCTATAGTAATTAGATAAGCATTCTATACATATCATCATGGACCAAAAGTTCAATCTGTATAAAAACTAACAAAATGAACAGTAAGAACAAAATCCATAAATTTCTTAGAAATAGTGAAGATGAGGCATCATATGACTTTGGGCATTGAGTTGCTCAGGATTACATCAATGATTTGACAATATTCTAAATATCAATGATGGAAAGTTGGTTGGTTCTTTATCCTTCCTAGTCTCTTTCCTCTTATCTGGCAACCAATCATGAAAAAAAAGTAATTTTGATGAAAACACATAGAGTCGTTATTTCTTTTTGCATCATGCCTGTTATGTGCATGTTTAAATATAAAGGTATGGCCACAGCTCTCATGGTTTAAGTACAAAGACGCCCAAAGGCAGGAGTCTTGAAGGCCTGGTTCCCAGCTGACTGAGGGAATCATTGGGAGGTGGTAGGGTTGTGAAGGTTCTGGCATTAGATGGGTTGATCCACCAACGGACTTATAATCAGAGGGCATTATTGAGAGGCGATGAGTTCTGAGGGCTGCAGGACTTGGTCAGAGGTACTGTGTCCCTGGAAGTGTGCATTCAGGTGATATATTTTCTCTTGGTTCAGTTTCTCAGTTTCCTGGCTGCCAAGAGGCTAGCATTTCTGCTCCCCCACATCCTTTCTCCATACTGTTTTGCCTCAGAACAGGCTGCCCATGAACAAGGAAGTCAGGCAATAGTGGATTGTAACCACTAAAATTAGGATCCAAAATAAAATAATTTTTTCCTTCTTTTTCCTCACATTGATTAAAAACAGAGTACCCAATGGCATCTAGATTATTGCTCTTGTAATTTCTGGGTGATAAATAGTTTTCAATATCCTTTTAATAATGACTATTTCAGTTGGCTTTATGAGAGGTGAAATGTCTGTGTATAGATTCACTTTTTGCATGTGTACATCCAGTTGTTCAAGCATCTTTTGTTGAAGAGACTATCATCCTTGTTCTGTTGTCAAGGGTTGGCTGTCTCTATTTTTGTGGCTTTGTTCTAGATGCCCTATTCTACCAGTCAACCTATCGTTCTCTTCTTTCACTGACAAAACGGTGTCTGGATTACTGTAGCTTTGTGGCATCTTCAGGTCATGTGTTGTCAATCATCTGCCCTTTCTCATCTTCATATTACTTTGGTTCTTCTGGTGGTTATCTCTTGTCAACCTTCAGAGTCACTGAGTCAGTGTTGGTAGCCACGAAATAACTCACAGAGCTTTATGTTGGTGCATCCCATGTGTAGGTAAGAATGAGAAAAATGACATATGGATAATATAGAGCTTTCCTATTCATGAGTATGAACTGTCCGTCCATTTCCTCAGCTTTTCCGGGGGGGGGTTGTTTTTGTCTTAATTTTTCTCACATAGATCCTAAGAATGTTTTCCTAGATTTATGCTGAATTATTTCATTTTCAGAGACGTCAAGCTATAGATGGTTTATATTATTTTTGGTTTCCAATTCCTCTTGTCTATTGTTTATTTATAGGAAGATAATTGAATTATTAACCCTGTACCTTACAATGTCTCAAAACTGCTCAGTAGTTTTAAAAAGGGTGTTGTCACTTTTGTTAGGTTTCTTATGCATATATTTTCATGCCATCCAGGAGCAAAAGGAGTTTAATTTACTCTCTCTTAATTATATACCATATATTTTCCTTTTCTTTACAAATTTTCCAGGACTTCTAATAAGACTTCAAAAAGAAGCACTTAGATGAGTTGTCCTGTGTAAGTTCTTATCTTAGTGAGAAATCTGTATTTCTACCCTGAAGTATACATTTAGTGTGGTTCTATAGGTTTTCTTTACTTGCTAGGCTCTCTCTAGTCCCAGTTTACAAAGCATTATTAGATGAAAGGGAATGGTTTTATGCATTGATATGATTGGGTAATTTTTATTCTTTTAGCCTGATAATATTATGGATTACATTAATTGATTTCAAATGTTGAACTAGCCATGCATGCCCGAAATTAAATAATTCCACATTATCCTCATGCCTAATTCCTAGTATACATCATTGGTTTCAATTTGCCAACCTCTTGTTGAGAAATTTCGTATGTATTTTTATGAAATAGGCTCTGTATTTTTCTTTTTTAAAGTATGTCATTATTTAGTTTTGGCATGTGAATAATGCTGGATTCTCAATCATCAATTAAAAAGGGTTTCAATTCTATTTTCTGGAAGAGATTATAGGGAAATGATACATTTTTCATGAATATTTCACAGAATTCATTAGTAAACCTGTCTGGACTTGGTATTTTAGATTACAGACTTATTAGACAGCCTAGTTTTTCTTAATTAAGTTTATGTAGATTGTATCTTTCAAGGAATTGATTTATTTCATCTACATTATCAGACTGGTAAACCAAAAGTTGTTCAAAACGCTTATATCCAAGGGATTCACAATGCAACTTCTTGTTCCTTTATGACTTTAACAATATTTTGCCTTCTCTTTTTCCTGTTCGTAAGGGGTCTATTAATTTATTGATCTTGTCAAGTCGGCATCGTTTGGTTTCATTGCTTTTTCTTGGTTGACTTGCAATTTTTCAACTTCATTGATTTCAGCTCCACTTTATTGTACTTACTTTTGATTTAATTTGTTCTTCTTTCTAGTGTTTATAAGGTGCTTAGATGGTCGATTTAAAGCCTCCTTCTCGTCTCACATGGACTTACTCTCACCAGCCTCTTTCAAATATCTCTGGAGCTATTCCCTGCACTTCCATTTTGCTTCATTTAGTTCAAAGGAGTTTAATGGTTGTCACTGATTTCTCTCATTTCTCCTGTGTTAGTTGGAGTGTGTTGTTTAATCTTTAAATATTTAAGATTTTCTCCCTTCAATTCTCTTTTAGTGACTCATAGTTCAGTTCTATTATTGTCTAAGAATAGATATTGAATGAATTATAAATACAAAACAAAACAAAACAAAAACCAAAACAAAAAATGTGCTAAAGTTTTATGGCCCAGAATGTGGTTTATCTTCTTGAGTGTTCCTTGTATACTTAGTGAGACTACTTATTCTGATATTGTTGAACAAAATATATTATAGTTGCCAATTATATCCAGCTCCTTAAAGTTGGTGTTAGATTTGACTGTTATTTTCCTTCTCCATTCATCCATTTTGATACAGGAGTTGAATGGCCAAGCTAGAGGTAAGTTGATACCAATATCTCTCCTTATAATTCTATATAATGAAGTCGATTTCTCCCTAAAATTCTATTTGGCTTAACATATTTTTTTTTGGCTTAACATATTTAGATACAATCATTGCATACATGTACATTAAATACTTTCATGCTTTTTAAATGGACATAGATCTTGTGAGTCTTTTCTTTTTCTTTTGATCATTTCTTTACCTGAAGTCTATTCTATCTGAAATTTAGAGTTAACACTTGCTTTGTTTTTTTTTTAAATAAAACTTTTTATTGATTCTTTGTGAGTTTCACATCATGCACCCCAGTCCCACTCTTCTCCCCATCCTCTCATATCTGTCCTTCACTCTTGCAACCTTCCCCACCAAATAAAAACACACAAACAAATACAAGCATAAAAAACTCTCATCATGGAAACTGTAGAATGTCAGAATTTGTCCCATAGTATGTCCACACATCTTCACTTGCAACCTCCCCCTCCAAATAAAAAACAATCAAACAAAAACATAGAACACATCTCATTGCGGAAGATATATGCCATAGTATCCCCCATAGTATATCCCTGTGTCCACATATCTTCATGTGCAAACGTTCATTGCAATGCGTCATTGGTCTGGTTCCATAGCTCTGGCTACCATCAATTTTGGATCCTCACTGGACTGATCCCAGTTATCCTGTTGTTGTCCTGTGTCATGGAGATCCTGTAGCTTTGGATCAGCAGAACTGATCCTTTCATGTGCCCAACTGCTTACAGTTGATATATATTTGGGGGTGGGACTAACTCAAAGCCCTGGATCTGGGCCTGGGTAGAGGCTAAACTGGTCAGTGTGCTGGCTCTCCCTCATCTGTTCCACCAGGTCAAGATCTTCAGCACTGCTCCAGATAGGTCACCCCATGCTGCCATCAACAGGAGTCAGGTCAAGCTTCTAACTGCTTCCATGCCCATGGGGCCAGCTCACTGGCACCCACATCTCCAGAGCCAGCTCCACTGTACTGCCCAGTTAAGGTGCAGGACCCACTCTCCCAAGAGCTGTTGCCTGTGAGTAGAGGGGCTAGCTCTCCCTCACTCACACCCCTTGGGACTGGCTCACCTGCACCCCCATCATCAGGGTCAGCTCTTCTCTGCTGTCTAGGTGAGGTACAGGGCCTGTTCTCCCAAGTGCTTCACCAGTGAGGGCCAGGGCTAGCTCTCCCACACTCATGATCCTTTGGACAGCTTTTCTGACTGCTAAAGATGGCCAAGAGCTGGGTCACCTCTGCACTCATGCCACCCCACAGCAGATGACCTCGGGGTCGGCTCTCCCATACCACCCCCCCCACCAGGCCCAGCACCACCGTGCTTCCTGGGTAAAGTGCAGGGCCCTCTCTCCTGAATGCTGCTGCTGGTGAGATAGGGCCTGCTCTCCACAGCAGAGCAGTCAGGAGGGGTGGAGCCAGTTCTGCATAGCTCAGGGACAGCCACATGGTCCCTGGCAATAGTGTCTTTCTCCATTGTTTACTTTTAGTGTACATGTATCTTCACATTTAAGATGTTTATTGTAGACTATGAGTAGTCGGATGTTGTTTTCTAGCCACCAAGATCATGGTTTAATATTAATAGCACTTATTTTTTATTAAATTACTTTATTGAATAGAAATAATATATAATTAATTAATATACTTTAGCAATAATTAGTAATGTGTTAGTAACCAGAATATCCATATATTTATAAATATTAAAATACTATAGGTGTACAATATTTAACTTTATATGTCTAGACATATGTTTGTATTAATATCTCTACCATACTCATACGATTTTTCTTTATTGCTTGCATTTTTGTTCCTATTTTGCTTTATGTTCTTTTTCTCCCTTCTGTACTTTTTTCTAAAGATTTATACATTTATTTTATGTATATGAGTACACTGTAGCTGTCTTCAGAGGGCATCAGGTCCATTACAGATGGTTGAGAGCCACTGTGTGGTTGCTGGGAATTGAACTCAGGACCTCCGGAAGAGCAGCCAGTGCTCTTAACCACTGAGCCACCCCTCCAGTCCCCCTTTGTAGTTTTTATTGAGCATTTTATGACTCCATTTTATCTCCTTCCTCAGAAAATTAATTTTACTTTTCAAAACTTTTTATTATTTAACCTAGAGTTCCCAATGTACATTTGCAGTCAGTAAAAATCCACTTCCAATATTAAAAGTCCTAACATCTCTGTCTCTTGTCCCCTATATGATTATTGGTATTGACTTCAATTACACAGGAATACCGATCATTGCGTGTGCAGTTGCCATTGCTCTGAAGTTTTTGTTGTCTTAGAGCAAATTAGAATAATCAGCAATTTAGAGTGATTGATTGCTGCTCTTTAGAGGAGCTGAGTTTGACTTCCAGAACCCACCTCATTTACCTCAAGTCTGGTCGCTGCAGCTCTAGGGGTTCTTATGGCCTCTTCCGGCCTTCGTAGATGACCTCACAAATGTGACATACACTCAGAAACAAGCTCAAATCCATGGTAAGTAAAACCTTTTAACAAGAAATATTAAAACGAGAAGAATGAAAGCTTATATTTTATTCTATTATTCCTTCTCTGACAGGCTTTGTTTCCTGAAGTGTTAAGCTCATGGTCTATGTAACTGTTTTCTTCTTCTGAGGAACTTCTTTTAATACTCCCTTCAAGGCAGGGTTACTTGCAACAAGTTTCCAGGGGTTTTTTGGTTTATCTGTTTGTTTGTTTGTTTTTTATTTTTTAAGCAAGTAAATTCTTTCTCATCTTTCCCTTTTCTATGTAATATACATATACATATAAATACATACATACATATATACAAATATATATATATATTTCTAAGTTGTGGTCTTCTCCCTCAACACTTCAGATGCTTGTTTTGTGCAGTTTCACAGTTTAAATAGCATTCATTCTTAGATTTATTCTTCCATAGATACAAAGTGTTTTCCTCCTCTGGCTTCCATCTGAATTTTTCCTATGTCCTTCATCTTCTGCAACTGGAACACCATATTCCTAAAACTAACATTTGGTTTTGTTTTTCTGACAGGTCCCCTGCTTGGATTTTGTTTGTTTATTTGTTTGATTGTTTGTTTTGCCCTTGTTTTTGTGGTTTCACATCTGGTGCTAATTTGAGGAAACTTTGCTTCTCCTCCCTCCTTCTCCTCCTCCTCTTCTCCTGGAATCTCGTGACATATAAAGTGCACCTTTTGTTAAATAGTTCTGGGCTATCCTATTCCACATCTTTTTTCTACTATTTTTTCTAAGTTTTTGAATTCTTGTTGTCACATTCTTAATACCAGAGATGCTTTTTTTTGCAGCCACATTTAATCTACTGGTAGGATCATCAAAGTCATTTTTCATTTCTCATGTCGTGTTTATTGAAAAAATTCGGCATTTCTTTTTAGAATTTCCATTTCTTCTTACCATATCCATCCCTACACATTGTCTTCTTCCATTACAGATCTTGGAAAATTAAACCCAGTTATTTTACAATTGGGCGATGGAAATCCCCTAAGTGCTTCTAGTGCTATTGTATTTTTCAGTTTTCTGAGCTGGATTTGCCCTTCAGTATGCCTTGTGGCTTTTCATTAAGAGGCAGACACAAGGCAGTGGGTAAGAGAAGGTGCAGTAAGTGGATTTTAGTATGGCGGTGCAGGGAGGAAATGTGTTCTATCACCATGTGGTGAGAACTTTTTGTGTGCCTCTACCTCCATGCTGTGAAGTTTACAGGTACATCTGGTTTTCTTTGTCTTCGTCTCCATCAGTGATACAGGATGGTTCAGAGTGGAGACTTTATTGTCTCCCTGTTCCTACATGGAAAGCTATAATTGGGTATATCTATTCTCCAGTCAGTGAGGTTCTAACTCAGCAGGTTGGACATGTCAAGAGGGAGAGAATGCTTTACCATTTTAAAATGAGTTCTCAGCACACCAGAAGGCTTTAGAGATTTTTTTCCCCTAATCTCCATTGTGAGAATGTCTGGAGATAAAACAAGTCTGGAGTTCTCTCTATTGTAGAATTTGCCAGGTTTTATCTTTCAAGTTTATCCACTCAGAAAACCCTAAGTCTGTTACCCACAATACAAGTTTCTTTATACTGATTCCCACAGAACTGACTGACTTTCTGGTCTGGTAAATTATAATTTTCTGTATCCCTCTGTCTGTTTCTCAATTGGCATGTGGGAAATGATAAGAGTGCAGGATGGTCATTCTTCTGATGAACCTCAAGATTTTTACTTTTTCAGTTTGTACACATATTTGTTTATTTGTTTGTTTGTTTGTTGTTTGGCTGGAGTAACAACTTTTAAGCACCTCATATGACAGACTGTAGACTGGAGCCACTCTTTTATTTGTAATCCATCCGTGTCTTTATCCTTAAAGTATATCTTTTATGAATAAAATATGCTAGGTTTTGCCTTTTTCTTCAAGTCTGTAATCTCCATGTGTTAATTGAGGGGTACAGTCCATGATCATTTCATGTAATTATTGACATGGTTAACTTTAGTGTCTTGCTACTTTTGTCTCTTTGGCCTCTCTGTTCTTTGTTTCTTTCATCCTTTCATCCTGCTTTTATCACTTCAATTTGACTGTGTGCTTCATGAGACGAAAAGCCTTTATTATTATAACATGGTGCATGGAACTGTAGGGTAGGTGTTAAATAAACATTGTTTGAGAAGGTGGTAAGTGTAGAGTTCTCTTCTGTGATATTCTATATTCTATGATATTCTAATAATGTTGGAAAGTGCTATATAGGCTGCTGGAAGAGAAAATGCATCCGCAGTTCTTACCAGCTGTGAAACTTGTGAACTTCAATGACAGTGCTCTAGGCATTATATGCCTACTGTTCCATGACAGCTACTAACTATGGTGTCTGTCTAATCTCTCCTAGAATCCAAGAATCCTGCTCATTCCACAAGAAGGATTTCAAGTCTAATACAATAAGCCCGGCCAAAGATCCACAGCTGAGAGGGTCATAGGTCGTCAAAGACAGTGAACGGCAAAGACTGTTGCTTATCTAAACTGACATGCTCTCACGTTGCTTCCTAAACAGCTAGGCTTGTTCTCCAACAGAAATGCTAGCCTCAGCCTCGTTCCTAAGCCTTCTTTACAATAAATGGCATCCAGTACAGAAAATCATGACTGCTCAAGGGGCTGAGAAAAGGGTAAAGCTGAGTGAGTGCTTGACCATAAATAAGACATTTATTACCCCCTTCTAAGGCTCAGGGGTTATTACAGAAAGGGTAGAAAGAATGCAAGGCCAGAAGATAAAGTGAAGGACACTGAAATACTGTCTGCTAGGGATAAAGGAGACTTTGCAGCCATGTGCTCACAAAGGTGCCTGTTGCATGTCTGCGCAAATCTGGGCCTCTCAGCAGCCATAGATAGATAGGGAAGAGGCTGGTGAGGTTCTGACCCTCCATATTGAATTGTTGACCTCTTATGAATCCTAAGGGAAGGAGTCATTGTCTTTAGATGTGAACCCACTGCTGAGTTCACCCTGATCCACTGGACAATTTCATACATGTCTATTTCTGTGAAGAGACACCATGACCAAGTCAACTCTTTTTTTATTATTTTTTAAAAATTTTTTATTATATATTTCTTTACTTACATTTCAAAGGTTATTCCCCTTCCCAGTTTTCTATCCATAAGCCCCCATTCCCCTCCCCCCCTCCCCCATATGGGTATTCCCCTATACATCACCCTATTGCCCTCCATATATTCCCTGCACTGGGGAGTCCAACCTTAGCAAGACCAAGGGCTTTTCCTTCCCCCTGGTGCCCCAACAAGGCTATTCTCTGCTACATATGAGTAGGAGCCCTGGGTCAGTGCATGTATAGTCTTTTGGTAGTGGTTTAGTCCCTGGAAGCTCTGGTTGGTTGGCATTGTTGTTTTTATGGGGTTGCAAGCAACTTCAACTCTTTCAATCCTTCCTCTAATTCTCCCTAAGGGGGTCCTATTCTCAGTTCAGTGGTTTGCTGCTAGCATTGACCTCTGTATTGGACGTGCTCTGGATGTGTCTCTCAGGAAAGATTTATATCCAGTCCCTTTCAGCATGCATTTTTTAGCTTCATCAATCTTATCTAGTTTTGGTGGGCCACATATGTGTGTTGGACTCTGAATAACCATTCCTTGAGTCACTGCTCTAAACTTTGCTTTCATATCCCCTTCTATGAAATTTTCCCCCTTTGACGAAGGAGTAGGAGCATCTGCATTTTGGTCATCCTTATTCTTGAGCTTCCTGTGGTCTGTAGATTGCATGTTGGGTAATTTGAACTTTTTGGCTAATATCCACTTATCAATGAGTGCATATCAAGTATGTTTTTCTGTGATTGAGTAACCTTACTCAGGATGATATTTTCTAGTTCATTCCATTTTCCTATGAATTTCATGAAGTCATTGTTTTTGATAGCTGAGTAGTACTCCATTGTGTAGATGTACCACATTTTGAATCCATTCCTCTGTTGAAGGGCATCTAGGTTCTTTCCAGCTTCTGGCTATTATAAATAAGGCTGCTATGAACATAGTGGAGCATGTGTTTTTGTTGTATGTTGGAGCATCTTTTGGGTATATGCCCAAGAGAGGTATAGCTGGGTCCTCAGGTAGTGTGATGCCCAATTTTCTGAGGAACCTTCAGACTGATTTCCAGAGTGGTTGTACCAGTTTGCAATTCCACCAACAATGGAGGAGTGTTCCTCTTTCTCCACATCCTTGCCAGCATCTGCAGTCACCTGAGTTTTTTATCTTAGTCATTCTGACTGGTGTGAGGTGTAATCTCAGGGTTGTTTTGATTTGCATTTCCCTGATGACTAAGGATGTTGAACATTTTTAGGTGCTTTTTGGCCATTCGATAATCCTCAGCTGAGAATGTTTTGTTTAGCTCTGAACCCCATTTTTAATAGGGTGATTTGGCTCTCTGGAGTCTAACTTCTTGAGTTCTTTGTACATTTTGGATATTAGCTCTCTATCAGATGTAGGATTAATAAAGATCTTTTCCCAATCTGTTGGTTGTCATTTTGTCCTAATGACAATGTCTTTTGCTTTACAAAAGCTTTGCAGTTTTATGAGGTGCCATTTGTCGATTCTTGATCTTAGAGCATAAGCCATTGGTGTTTTGTTCAGGAAATTTTCCCCAGTGCCCATGTGTTCAAGACTCTTCCCCACTCAACAGATACAGGAAGATAGAAATAATCCCATGCATCCTGTCAGATCATCATCCACTAAGACTAGTCTTCGTTAACAACAATAATGTCAGAAAGCCACATATACATGGAAGTTGAACAATGCTTTACTCAAAGACAACCTGGTCAAGGAAGAAATAAAGAAAGAAATTAAAGACTTCTTAGAATTTAATGAAAATGAAGAAACAACATCCCCAAACTTATGGGACACAATGAAAGTGGTACTAAGAGGAAAACTCATAGCTCGGAGTGCCTGCAAAAAGAAACAGGAGAGAGCATATGTCAGCAGCTTGACGACACACCTTAAAGCTCTAGAACAAAAAGAAATAAATAAACCCAAGAGGAGTAGAAGGCAGGAAATAATCAAACTCAGAGCTGAAATCAACCAAGTAGAAACGAAAAGAACTATACAAAGAATCAACAAAAGCAGGGGCTAGTTCTTTGAGAAAATCAACAAAATAGATAAACCCTTAGCCAGACTAACCAGAAGTCGCAGAGAGTGTATCCAAATTAAGAAAATCAGAAATGAAAAGGAGATGTAACAACAGAATCTAAAGAAATTTTTAAAAAAATCATCAAATCCTACTACAAAAGTCTATATTCAACAAAACTGAAAAATCTGGAGGAAATGGACAATTTTCTAGACAGATACCAGGTATCAAAGTTAAATCAGGAACAAATACATCATCTAAACAACTCCATAACTCCTAAAGAAATAGAAGCAGTTATTAAAAGTCTCCCAACTAAAAAGAGCCCAGGTCCAGATGGATTCAGTGCAGAATTCTATCAGACCTTCATAGAAGACCTCATACCAATACTGTCCAAACTATTCCACAAAATAGAAACAGATGGAGCACTACCAAATTCCTTCTACAAAGCCACAATTACCCTTATACCTAAACCACACAAAGACACAAGAAAGAAAGAGAACTTCAGACCAATTTCCCTTATGAATATTGACACAAATGTACTCAATAAAATTTTTGCAAACAGAATACAAGAACACATCAAAATGATCATCCATCATGATCAAGTAGGCTTCATCCCAGGGATTCAGGAATGGTTTAATGAAAATCCATCAATGTAATCCACTATATAAACAAACTCAAAGATAAGAACCATATGGTCATTTCATTAGACACTGAGAAAGCATTTGACAAAATTCAACACCCCTTCATGATAAAAGACCTGGAAAGATCAGGAATTCAAGGGCCATATCTAAACATAGTAAAAGCCATATACAGCAAACCAGTAGCTAACATCAAACTAAATGGAGAGAAACTTGAAGCAATCCCACTAAAATCAGGGACTAGACAAAGCTGACCACTCTCTCACTACTTATTCAATATAGTACTCGATGTCCTAGCCAGAACAATCAGAGAGCAAAAAGAGATCAAAGGGATACAAATTAGAAGGGAAGAAATGAAAATATCACTATTTGCAGATTATATGATAGTGTACTTAAGTGACCCTGACCCCAAAAGTTCCACCAGACAACTACTTAACCTGATAAACAACTTCAGCAAAGTTTCGGGGTATAAAATTTATTCAAACAAATCAGTAGCCTTCCTCTACTCAAAGGATAAACAGGCTGAGAAAGAAATTAAGGAAATGACAACCTTCACAATAGTCCCAAATAACATAAAATATCTTGGTGTGACATTAACCAAGCAAATGAAAGATCTGTATGACGAGAATTTCAAATCTCTGAAGAAAGAAACTGAGGAAGATCTCAGAAGATGGAAAGATCTTCCATGCTCATGGATTGGCAGGATTAATATAGTAAAGATGGCCATTTTGCCAAAAGCAATCTCCAGATTCAATGCAATCCCCATCAAAGTTCCTACTCAATTCTTTATAGAGATAGAAAGAGCAATTTGCAAATTCATTTGGAATAACAAAAAACCCAAGATAGCGAAAACTATACTCAACAATAAAAGAACTTCTGGGGGAATCACCATCCCTGACTTCAAGCAGTATTACAGAGCAATAGTCCTAAAAAACTGTATGATATTGGTACAGAGACAGGCAGATAGATCAGTGGAACAGAATTGAAGACCCAGATATGAACCCACACACCTATGGTCACTTGATCTTTGACAAAGAAGCTAAAACCACCCAATGGAAGCAAGATAGCATTTTCAACAGATGGTGCTGGTTCAACTGGAGGTCAGCATGTAGAAAAATGCAAATCGATCCATTCTTATCACCCTGTACAAAGCTTAAGTCCAAGTGGATCAATGACCTCCACATCAAACCAGATACACTCAAACTAATAGAAGAAAAAGTGGGGAAGAGTCCCAAGTCAACTCTTATAAAACAGGAGCATTTAATTGGGGGTTTGCTTACACTTTTAGAGGATTTGTCCATGATCACCATTGAAAAAAGTGTGGTGGCAGACAGGCATGGGGCTGGAGGTGGATGAAAGCTTCACATCCTGATCTATAGGTATCAGGTGGGGGACAGGAGGGAGAGGATAAAGACAGGGAAAAAAGGAGAGAAGAGAGAGAGAGAGAGAGAGAGAGAGAGAGAGAGAGAGAGAGAGAGAGAGAGATCTGGGCCCCAAATCACACCCCTCCAGCAACAAGACCATATCCCCTAATTCTTTCCAAACAGTTATACTAACTGGGGATCAAGCATTCAAACACATGAGCGTACGGGAGCCATTCTCATTCAAACCACCACAATACACATGGTTTCAAAACTGGCCCTGATTAAATTCACTGGATGGCAAAACAAAATGAAAAGTGTTGAACACAGAAGGTATGTGTAGAGTAAAGTAAGGTTGTTAACAGTAGTGGGAGCACTGAATGTAACCCAGAGCCATTACATACATGTGTGAAATTGTCAAATCACAAACTTAATTAAGAAAACAAATTAATCTACCTTTACTTTCAGATATACTTTCATTCATTAATTTTCATTCATTAATTTCACCAATTTATTAATTTGTGAACTTATTAATTATTTCATTGATTTAATTAATTCATCTAAAGAAATAACAAGTGACTGAGGAATGACCCAATGGTTCAGAGCACTTGCTACTCTTGCAGAGGACCTGGGTTTCGTTCCCAGAAGCCATGGGCCGGCTCAAAACTGGCTGTGACTCCATTTGTAGGGGATCCAATGCCCTCTTTTGACTTCTGCAGGTACTTCATGCACCAGATACACATACATACATGTAGCCAACACACAGCACACTTAGACACATACTAAACAAATATGTTTAAAATTAGAACAAATAACAATATTCACTACTTTTGCTTCTATTTGTGTGTGTGTGTGTGTGTGTGTGTGTGTGTGTGTGTTCAGAAATGAAGTAGAAAGTGGTGGCTTGAAAGTCCTTTAGCATTTGCACTGTAATCTGAAAGTCATTTTAGTTGTAAAACTAGGCAGGCACAGCTATACATACTCCAGTCTCAACAAGAAGGCAGTATCATATTTTCTTCTTATAAAAAGTCATTTCTTCCTAGAGACCAAAAGGAAGTTATTTTGTTTCTTTTATCCCTTTAAAACTATTGTCACCTTTGCCTTTTAATCTTTTTCACAAATAATTCAAACTTTGAGTCAACAGAGGGTATTAAAAACCGAGGAGCAGGGGTTGGGGATTTAGCTCAGTGGTAGAGCGCTTGCCTAGGAAGCGCAAGGCCCTGGGTTCGGTCCCCAGCTCCGGAAAAAAAGAACCAAAAAAAAAAAAAAAAAAAAAAACCGAGGAGCAGTGAGGAGAATACGTCAGTCATATGTAGAGCCCACAGGGCTGTGCTTTGTGCTGACTGGTCCCTAGAGGACAGAGGGGTACACGTCTTACTCAACTTTAGATTACTCTGAAACCAGGTCACTACTCTAGCATTGCCCTTAGCAACAATGCAGCTCTTGTAGAACAAAGTTTCCCGTAACTGTCCCACCTTGAGATAATACAATCTAGCATTTTACCAGGAACCACCCAGGGTTTCCCTCCACATTTTAACGATGGCTTGCCTCTTATAATTTATCTGTAATTAAATATTTTCTATGTAACTAAAGAACAGACTCTGGCAGAGATTATGGCTTGGGTGTGAAAGCCAGAGAGAAGTTTCCAGTGACAGACATTTCAAAGATGTGTACTTTCTTGCTCTCATTTTTGCTTAGGCTTTCCAAAAAAGAAAAAAAAAAAAAAACTTTGGAATCCTGATTTCTTTGTTTCTTGATTTCTAAAAAAAAAAAAAAAAAAAAAAAAAAAAAATTCCAGAAGAGCAGCTGATTTGAAAAGTCTTTGAAAAAGGATATGCATATATTTTAAAGTATAACTTTTACAGAGAATTTAAAACTGACTGAATGTAATGGAACGGACCAGCTTAATATCTGCCATAAAATTCAGTTAACCTCAAAGTCACTAAATCCAGTGTCTAAGAAGAGTTAGCATAATCCTATGTAAAAATTGTGTTTTACACCTCATTAGATTCCATTGATCTCAATCATGGCTATATATATATGCCACAGATTAGCTCGAATGGGATTTAGAATCTGAGGTGCTCCCAGCTCCATGTGCCTTAGATTCTAGAATGTCTTCATAATTGCTTGCCTTCTGATAGATTAAGAATCATTGTTCACTGAAGAGATTAAACATTACTCTACTTTTGAGAAGATTAGGTTCTCTGGAAGGGAGAGAAGTGGAGTGATTAAAGCGGAAAGCTTGTGCGGTGTGGGAAGTGCAGCCTTGCGTGCAGAAGAGTGAGGTGCAGAGAGTCGAGCTTAGTGAAGATGCCCCAAGTGGCACTTTCCTGTGTTCTGTCATGTCGGGGGAGGGGGATTACATTTATTTTAACACCCATATCAAATTTTAGTGAGTTTGAGACTAATTGAGAAGGAATCTTGGTTTGCTTGCACATCGGGTTTTGCCGATTAAAAACACTTAGCCCTGAGAAGACCCAGCTTCCACAGGATGGAGCACAACCTTGAGGTAGCCATAGAAGTCTGTTCAGCTATTGCAGTTACCTGGTTGCTACATAGCTTTGGTGTCATTACAGACCAGAAACTTACAAATAAAACCTTCTATGTTTATTCATTTATTATATTTCTTAATATATTCTATAATAGTAGGGGTGCTGTCTTGACCTTATATATAAGTCTCATTGCCAAATGCAGAGTTTGGAGATTGACAGGTTAGTTCTATGTCTTAAACTTAGATCTGTGGTTTAAAAAAAAAACAAAACAATGAAATGGAATTCTTGGGCTCAAATTTTTAAGAGAAAGAGAAATCTGATTATCATGCAGTGTTTATTCCTGTTCCTCTTTTGGAGTCTGTTCTCTCCATTTTTGCCCATCCCCCACCTCAGCTCCAGAAGAAAAGAACCATTTTCAACTGTGGAGATGTGTATGAGAGACAACCTGGGATCTACCAATACAAATTTCCTCCCCCCCCCCATAGGAACAGAATTCACGATTTGTTTCTGGGAACGTGGCTACTCAGAATGAAGACTCACCTCCCCAGCTTCATTTGCTTTTAAATGTAAAAGTGTTTGGAACCACCCTTCAGAAAGCTTGGGAGATGGTGTTGGAGCTCAGTGGTAGAGCTCAAATGCACAAGATCCTGTGTTCAGTACTCAGCCCTGCCAAAAAAGAAAGAAGGGGTGCATGTTGTTACGGACTTCTTTCTTGACTATGCCAATCATAAAATACAGGTTTTTGAGAATTTTGTACATATGTACAGTGAAATAATAATCCTATCCACCTCTCAGTTCCATACTCCATCTTCTCCCTTGATCCTCATCATGTCCTCTCCCAACTTCATGTTATCTTCTTTGGTTTTTTTTAACCCACTAAGGACAATTAGTGTTCCATATATGATCACGGGTATGGAGGCATCCACTAGAGCATGGGAACCCTACCAGGCCACACTCATTTCCCCAGCAGCTAACAAGGGCTGATAGTTTCTCAGTTACGAGAGGAACCTCCCCATTCACCATCTAAGCCAGAATGTTGGCTGGCTTGAATTTGTATAGGTCTCGTAGAAGTAACTACAGATGCTGTTAGTTCTTAAGTGTAGTAACCATGTCATATTCAGAAACAGCATTTCACAGCACCCCTCCACATCCTCCAGCTCTTATATTCTTTCTGTTTCCTCTTCCATGATGTTCTCTGAACCCTATCAGAGGCAGGAGACTAATGAAGATGTTCCATTTAGAGCTGAACATGCCCAATCACTTAATCTCAGCACCTTGAATAGTTGAGCCTCTGTATTGACTGCTGCTCACATCAGAAAGAAGCTATTGCATTATAGAAAGCATCACACGTAAATATTTAGAAGACTAATTTGGCGAATGACCATTTAGCAAAATAACAATAGTGGGTTCTTCCCTAGGGCCTATGACCAGCCCTAGTCATGTTTATAGTACTAGGAATGAATTTCTTACTGTGGAGTAGACCTTGTATCTAACCAGAAAGCAGTTGGTTGTCACATAATAGTCATACCAGACCATATGAAGCTCAAGAAGAAGGAAGTCCAAAATGTGTATGCATCAGTCCCTCTTAGAAGGGGGAACAAAATACTCATGAGAGGAAATACAGAGACAAAATGTAGAGCAGAGACTGAAGGAAAGGCCATCCAGAGACTGCCCCACCTGCGGATCCATCCCATATACAGTCACCAAACCCAGACCATATTGCAGATGCCAAGAAGTGCTTGCTGAGAGGAGCCTGATATAGCTGTCTCCTGAGAGGCTTTGCCAGAGCCCTACTGATACAGATTAAGATGCTTGAAGCTACCCATCAGACTGAGCATGGGAACCACAATGGAGGAGTTAGAGAAAGGTCTGAAGGAGCTGAAGGGGTTTGCAACCCCATAGGAAAAACAACAATATCAAGCAACCAGACCCCTCAGAGCTCCCAGGGACTAAACCACCGACCAAAGAGTACACATGGGGTGGGGGGAGCCATGGCTCCAGCTGCATATGCAGCTGAGGATGGCATTGTCTGGCATCAATAGGAGGAGAAGCCCTTGGTCCTGTGAAGGCTTGATGCCCCAGTGTAGGGGAATGCCAGGGTGTTGGGGTGGAGTGGGTTGGTGGAAGGGAAGCAACCTCATAGAAGCAGGGGGAGGAAGGATGGGAGGGGGGAATCAGGAAAGGGGATAACATTTGAAATGTGAATATATAAACTGTCCAATAACGAAATACTTATGGACTAAAAAAACGAACAAACTCTAGATAAACAGAAAAAAATTAAATTGGCTTACTACTTAGTGTGCTTCCATAAAGCTTTTTCATATAGCCTTAGCTTTGCTCAACCCACCCCTCTCTACAGCTCTCTCCTACTCCCCTGCCCTAACCTGATTATTCCTTTAATACCAACTATATATCTTGAGAGTTTGCTTTTGTTTAAATCTTAATTTTGTATGCAGTGTGCATGGATGTGCAAACACATGTGTGTGGAGGCCAGAGATCGACATCTTCCTCATTTCACTTTTCCTTATTTTTTGAGTCAGTGTCATTGAGCCCAGAACATACCAATTAAATAGAGTGGATGTTAAATACAGTGTCAGGTACCTGTCTGTACAATCACTAGGGAAATAGACAAATTGCCGTTCTGCACAGCCTCTAACATGGATACTAGGGATCTGAACTTGAATCCTGATGCTTAAAAAGTACACCCTTTACAGACAGACTCCTTTCTCTGGCCCTACAGGGAATCATTTTATGCTTCCTATAGCTTATCAACTTAGAGCTCAGAGGCAGAAATGATGGCTAAAGCCAATGCAGCTAAGAACAAAACAAAACAAAATCCAAACAGAACCTTGATGGGGATACTAGTTTCTTAGGTCATACCTACTTTTAGAATTCTTTGTAAAGAAAAATCAACTTTTATTTTGTTTCAACCACTTTTTGTGGATGTCTGTCATTTGTAATCAAACCTGATACAAACAAGGAGAGTTTGGGTTTGTCCACTGTAGTAGGTTAGTTCCAAATTATCACTCACAGACCATATACTCAAGGCTTGGTTACAGCTGATAAGCCTTTATGATGGTGACTGGTCAGGGTGTTAATCCATAATTTGGTGCCATTGGATTCTGAGACCTGTTGCTTACTTAAACAAAGTGAGTTACTGGAATCATACTCTAGAAGTTTAGCCCATTTTTTCTCTGTCTCCCTCTCTCTCTTTTCTGGCCACCATAACTCACAAGTGGGCACTGGAGCTTTTACTACTCATTCTCCATCATGATGTTCAGCCTTGTGAGGTCCACAGAGATGGGGCCATGTAGCCATGGAATAAAGTCTCTGAAACAGGGAGCCTCTCCTGCTTTGATGTTACAGGCATTCTGAGAGTCGACTTTTCAAATCATTTTGTCATAGCAACGAAAAGCAGACTAACATGCCATGTCTCTTGGGAACATTTTTTCCAAAGGTATTAATTGCAAGAACTATGTAAGTCAATCAGCACAACACGTAACTGTAAAACACTAGAAATATTTGAAACACTAGCCTTTTTATTTTATGCTTCAAAAAGATAATTTCACATCTCATGCACCAAGTGTATTTATATCTATTTAGATGAGAACTGCCATCTTTAAAATAATCTTGACAAATGAACAATTCTGTCTTTTCAGGCATTAAGGGTGATTGTGACAGTAAAAATGTTTATTCTGTGTAGGATGATGTTATACAGGTGAAGACAGGTACAAGATAGAATGAGTCCTGTCGTTGGATGAGAGGGAAGGATGGGTGGGGAGAAAAGTCTTAGAAAGAGGAGGAGACTGGAACCAGAAAGAGAAGCAGCAGAGAGAACATGGAGGCTGATGTTAAGATTCTTCTCTACACATTTACAGGGCTTAAGAAAATTCTTAAGGGATGGATGTGTACAGGGCTTTGTATGTCTAGGTGAGCAATTATATATTGTAAGTTAATTGTATTAAATGTATTGTACATTGAGCATTTAATACATAAATCTGGTTGTTGGGTTCCAGTTTGCTGAGAAATGATTTCAGTGGGTGTTGGGAGTGTGAACAGAGTCTGTGACAGGAAGCCATGCTAGGTTATAGAATGCTTGGGGCTAGCATGGTGTGGGGCCATGCTAGCATGGCCCGAGGAATGCTATGTGAGTCTCAGGCATGGAAACAACTGCCAAGGGGACAGTGGGTGAAAGTGATAACAGAGAAACAGGTAGAGCTCACGGATCCTCAGGAGTGGGAACTCACAGGAACAAGGGCGAGTGTCATTACTTACAATTTTACAGCAACATTTCTGCACTAAGAATACCTCTCTACAGCTCTGTAATCCAACTTCTGTGTATCTGTAGTACTGTTAGGTTTTTAAACATAAAAATTATGATGGTGATGATGCAAATAGGGTCGAAGTAGACAGAAGGTTCCAGAACAAATCATGCCCATGGAAGTGTTTCTGCCTGCAGTAACATTTCTATCTGAATGATACCTGGCTAAAAAGTATGAATTAAAATGATAAGTTAGAGCAGTAATTTTCACCCTGTAGGTCTTGATTGCTTTGGAGGTCTCCTATCAGATATATTCGTGCCTATCAGATATTTACATTATGACTTACAACAGTAACAAAATTACAGTTATGAAGTAGCAACAAAATAACTCTATGGTTGGGGACACCACAACATATGGAACTGTATTAAATGTTGAGAACCACTGAATAAGGGCCCTAAGCATCAGTCAGCTTGCATTGATGTTATAGGGACAATTGTAGGGAAGGCTTTAAGACTATGAGGAAAGGTGACAAGGTGAGAGTTGAAAAGTAAGAGTTGGGGTCTGGAGCTGCCAGAGTGCGTTTAACCAGTTTTTTTCAACCACTAAAGATGTTTCCTCCTTTTCCTCTCTTCCTTTTTATTCTTTTATCTTATGTTAGACACTTTCATACATGGGCATAAGGAATTCCAGTTATGCTTACCAATCATCCCCTACTCTCCCCTTCCTCGCCCCTCTCTCTCAAATCCCTTTACTCCAGAAGTCTCCCTCATGTGTCCTTCTTTTGCATGTGACCCACTGAGCATGGGTAAGAAGTTTTTGACTGGATCATAGTCAACTATAACACTGAAGAAAATGACACCCTTTCTCCCAGCAACTGTTAAATGCCAATAGTTCTTCAAAGAAGGCCCCTCCCAGATTCGTGATAAAATGCTGACAGGCCCAATCTTGTGTAGACCTTATGCAAATAGGCACAGCTGTGGTGAGTTCGTGTGTATAGTGACTTTGTCTCACCCAGAACACATTTTCCGCTTGCCTTGACACACAGCGCATCTGACTGTAGAAGATATTCTTTTGTGTTCTGTACTTCCTCATTCTCTGGCTCTCACATTCTTGCTATCCCTCTCTTTCCCCGACCCTTAGACCTCCTCCTTTCTTTCAAAGCAAGACCCCAGTGAGTGCCCCAGTTGATGAGTCAACAACTGAGTCTGAGTCCATATGAGTGACATCTGGCTTCCTGTAAGTCAAAATTCTTAATGCCAGTGTGCCTTTGACATTTGGTGACTATTCCTTCCATTTTTCCCTCTGAAAACCATCCTAAACAGGTCACTCCTGCTGAATTTGCTCCTCACCACCATGGGCTTTTGTGCTATTGTTCTATCATCCTGGGATGCTATTTCCTCTTTCTCTCCAGGCAAATGCCCTCAAGGTGCAGCTCAAAAACTATCTTGTCAACAAATTCTCGAATCTCTTCCACACTTGCTTCTTGCCTAGGCATCTGGCCTGTCTCTACGTTACTGTACTTATCACATCACCCCGTGATAGCATCTTTGCTCTTACTTTCTCTGCCATGTCCTGTAATGTAGATGTCTCTGAGGCAAAGACAGTTTCCCTCCAGTGCCCACAACGTGTCCTGGATTTATTTTTGTGGGTCCCATGGCCACAGAACATGTTAGAGAACCTACTAAGAGAAACAGAACACAGCAGTCACTGGCCATCACATTCTATAAATGATCTGATTCTGGGCAGAAACTATTTGTGAAATGCATCGGAAGATCTGGAACTGTTCTCTGCGAAGTAGTGACTTTTACTAGGGTAGAAACATCACAAGCCAGAGGCCTCTGAATTGATATACAGTAGCCCCTACCCTAAGTAGTTTACTTTCAATGAACAAAAAAAAAAAAAAAACATAAGGGAAAGTAGTTTGTGCTGGTTTGTTTTGCATGTATTTGAACTATCATCTTTCTGATATAACTCATCTGTGCAGTCTAGTTTCTTCTACTTAAACACGTATCTTGGTTTGTTTTCTATTGCTGGGAGAAAACCCCATGATCAAAACAACTCATGGAGAAAAAGTTTTATTTGCTCGTATGTCCCAATCACAGTCCCTCACTGAGGGAAGACAGGACAGAAACTCAAGATAGAAACCTGGGTGTAGAGACTGAAGCAGAGACCACCGAGGAACACTGCTTAGTGGCTTCTACCTCCTGGCCTGCTCAGTTTGCTTTCTTATACTCTAGGGACACCTACCCGCCCAGGGTTAGCATCATGCAGAAAAACCTGGGACCTCCCATACTAATCATTAACGCAAGAAAATGTCCGACAGCCTTATCAAAAGTCAATCTGATGGAGCCATTTTCTCAGTCCAGGCTCCTTCTTCTCAGAGGACTCCAACGTGCGTCGAGTTGCAGCACAGCAGGCCATTTTGGTTTTCCACATTCAAGTTAATAAGCTTTATTTCCCTCTCCTCTATGAGTCCAATGATTCTGGGTTCCTGCTGTATCCTGGTTACCTCAGGCTCTACTCCCTAGCATCATAATCTAAACACATGACCAGTCTTTCCCCCTTCCCACCAATCCTCTTGATGGTAAGACATGGAGTGTCCCATTCTCCTGGTGAACCAGGCTATAGGTGAACCAGGCATTGGGTTTTAATGAAGGTTCACAGCCCAGAGTATTCCAGCAAATGACTTTAATTAGTATGAGACATTGATTCTAATTAGTGCTGGACCTCACTGATGGAAAACTCCAACATCCCCTCCCAGCCAAAAACCTTCTTCTCTGGTGTCCATCTCTTCCCTTGAGATGTTTAGTTTCATTCTCCAGCATGGACAGTGCTGTTTTCTAACAGTTTTATTATACTTTGTACAGAGAAACTCCTTATACACTCATCATCTCCACCCCCCCCCCTCTCTTTCTCAAACAAACACACACACACACACACACACTGTAGTCACCTAAATATTTGGTCAGGTTCTTAAATCCGTGCTTCCTGAATCCTTGGTGAAATGATTCATGACCTACATTTTATTCACATTTAACAGAGTCTCGTGCTAGAGGGAGCATTTCCTCAGCCAGGACTCAGGGATTGAAATGTCCCTTTGGCTTTTCAGGAAAGGTGTGCATACCAAGCCATTTGTGAGAGAATACAAGATACATCTCTTTGTGTGGGCTTTTCAGCAGCCTTGAGAATACTGTGAACATTCCCAAAGGCTTAGACCCAGAGCAGGCTAGAATTTCGCACAAAGGCAACATTGTGCCTTGTTATTCTGTGTGAAAATAGTCGACTTGTCTAAGCAACGAGGTACTACATGACAAACCTCCCACATTTGGCCGCTCTCCTCAGAGAGACAGCTGAGCATTATCTGCCGGATGTCGCCATTGTTGTTGCTTGCACAGTGAGATGCAGGTGTGATCAAAGAGAAAAACAATGTTTCTGTGAACCTCCACATCTTACTATCACAGCTTATTCAGCTGGATTTGCTCAAAGCAGGGAAATAGCCACACTAACAGTGATGGAGTAAGGCGAGTCTGAGCTCTGTATCTAACCCAAAACATTATTTATTTATTTATTTATTTATTTATTTATTTATTTATTTATTTATTTATTGGCACATGCAAGTCAGCATTTACAAAGTTAGGCTGAGTATACACCTATGTGTATACAGATAAATCTCATCATTACCGAATAGAAAGCCAAGTCACTGAGTAAAGAAATCAGCGTAGAGTAAAGGTATGAGCTTCTAGGCTCTATGTATATATCAGAAATGTGCTACCATCCTGAAGTTTAGCTATACAAAAACAGAAGGTCATGAGAGAGTGGGGGCAATGACGAGATATTAACTGTCATATATTTATGCATCACTGTGGAACTTAAAACTTGGTTGCTATAAAAGGAACCATTCATTTAATCCATCCCCTCTCCAACTCACAGCTTACCATACCTTTTGTTTTAGACTGCTTGTGTTACTGTGACAACCTGAAATAGTCTTGAGGAAGTGTCACTTTGGCTCATTTCTTGGGGTTTCTCCTGCTCCGTCTGGGTGGGTCTCAGACTGGGGGTCAAGGCAGCAGGATTACCTGACAGAAGCTTCTTGGCTCATGGTCACTACAGTGTACAGAGAGAGGAGGGAATGAGTCTGACCAAATATCTGCTTCAGGGGCATGAAAACGGCACCCACCTTTCTGAACCTAGGTTTTTATCCCAGAAAGGTCCATTCACTTGACAATTGTACCAAGAATTGGACAACATGCCAGGAGCTAGGTAGGGACCATGCCTTGAGCTAGGGACCATGCTATGAGCTAGGAACCATGCCTTGAGCTAGGCACTATGCTTTGAGCTAAGGACCATTTCTTGAGCTAAGGACTATGCCTTTATTATGTGAGTCTTTTTGGAATGGCATCAAAGATCTAATTCAGATCAGATTCCAAGGTGTGGGGCTAACATAACCGAACCACACTGGTAAGGGCTAGAATATGAAAACAGACACAGGTGTTACAGACCCTGTCTGGAATCTCTTTCGTATATATTTGTGATGCTCGAGCCAGGCTTACCCTACACATGGCTCAGAGGGCTTTGTGTTATTGTCTTATCTGTTATCAGACTCTATGGAAACGTCAGTTCTGAACTCAGTTCCTGGGTGAAATTCTTCCCCCCTCTTTCTTTCTTTGGCAGAATTTAAAAATACATACAGGTGCTGGGTAATCTTGAACAGAAGAAGAATGTTCTGATTTTAAAGAAGGTTAAATATTTGCCGATTCCCAGAGAAGTTGGAATCCCTCTAGGAGAAGTCCCTTTTCAAATGTTGAGCGCCTGTTAGAAAACAATCCTTGCCTTTCGTGTCTTCCAGAGGAAGTGGGAGCATACACTAGGACAAGAGACATAGGCCTTGACCTTAAAGCTCAGGTTCTCTGCGTGTTAATAAGCCAGAAAGAATTTCTCCCCCTTTGTGTTTGAATCCGGAACACTTGATCTTCTATATGTGGATGGAGTGGGAGGGAGAATTCGGCTGTCTTCCTAAATCTCATCATTTAAAATGAAATTGTTGTTGAAGCAGTCAATTCACAGATACTGTTTTCTGAGCTTTGCATATCCTCCGAGTAGGAAGTACCTTTCTTCTACTGCATAATTCCAGTTATTTTTTAAATGTAGTTCTGAAGCAGGGAGGGAAAACTGGTTGTCAGAAACCAAACTTAATGTGGCAAGAAATTGGTCTATATTTTCCCCCTTCTGAACATATTTATTTTAAGATGAGTTAAATGTGGCATATTGGGACTTCCTGTCTATTTTCCTTGGCTTTGAGAATAATAACCTCATAACAGTGCCAAACTGGATTGGGGGTGGGGAGCGTCTGGAGAGGCAGAAACAGAGATGGCAAGAGAGGCTCCCTGCTTGCATAGTGATGAGGAGAGGGAGTGCAAAGAGGAGGTGTCGCCTTGGCCATTTATCACAGGAAATTAAAGCACAATCTCTTTTCCTCCTGCCACTGGTGCTGGCACCAGAGAGGAATAGAACAGAGAGCGGAGAGTCTTCTGGCTTTTTGTTAAGGGCTGGGTAAGCCCTTAAGTCTAGTAGTAAGGGCTGCTCTTAAGCCATCCTCTGGGCTTTGAGTATACTCACAACCAGCTTCCACATTTACCCAGTTTCTGTTTCCCCAGTGGGATTACAAGAACATAAGGTTTCCATTCTTTTACATGTATTAAACATGGATCTCCAAAGAGATATTTGAACCTAGCATGCTTGTCATCTAGTAAAATGTTAATTGCCAGAACCGTGAAGGTAAAATTCCCTCCACGAGATAATGTTTCAGCTGCTGCCCCTTTCCTTGCAGTACAAGAAGTTCTAGATGACCCCAGTGGACCATGAGCACATGCAAAGGGCACTGAAAAGCTGAGGTTAGAATAATGACAAGACTTGGGCACTTTGTATAAAAAGTTTAAAGATTAAAGGCCAATAACATATTTAAATTAGGGGCTGAAGAGATGGCTCTGCAGGCTCCTGAGGATCTAAGCTTGAGTTCCCAACTCCTATGTAACAACCAAAGAAGGCATGGCTGTACGAGATTGAAACCCAGCACTGGAGGGTAGAGACAGGCAGGGTCTGAGGAGAGTTCGATGGCCAGTCAGCCTGGCTGAAATAGCAAACTTTTGATTCAGTAAAAGACCCTGTCTCAAGACAAGCCTGAAAGTTATAGAGAAAGGAATCCAGTATCCTGCTCTGACCTCTTCATTGGCACACGCAGACTTGTGCATTTGCCCATTCATGTGCAAGCACCACGTGTAACACAATACAAACACACACACACACACACACACACACACACACACACACACTCTAAAACTATGGTTTTCATCAATGTCTTATAAACATTAAAGGACAGTGGGAAAAAAAATGAACAACTCTGGCCTACAAGTTGAAAACTTACATGAAATGATTGAATCCCTTAAAAGGTACAATCTTCCAAAACTCATTCAAGAAATAAATAGGTAGTGTGAATAAATATTAAACAGGCTGGATAAATAATCAATAACTTTCCAAATTATCAGGTAACAGGATGAGACAAACTCATTGGTTAATTCTGCCAAGCCCTTGGGGAAGAACTTATATCAATCCTCTATAAATTCTTCAAGATGATATAAACAGAGAAAACACTTTCTAACCTATTCTGTGTCACAAACATTATCTTAATATTAGATCCTAATAGATCTCAAAACATAAAAAAATTAATGAATATTTCTCATGTACATAGATGCAAAGTGCTTCAAAAATATTATCAAAGTGAATGTAACAGTATCTAAAAAAGAATTATGCCATGATTATATAAAGTTATTTCCAGGAAGGCAAGGCTAAGTCAACAGTTTAAAAATCAGTTAGTTCCGCATCCCAAATAGTTAAAGAATTAAAATTAAGTGGTTATATTGAAAAATACTTCAAAGAGCATTTAACAATGGTCTAAAACCTGTTGACAATTTTAAAAATGATAAACCAGGAATAGGGGAACATATTTAATCTGATTTAAAAAGTAGCTACATCTAGCATCAGATGCAGCAAAGAGAAAATCGAAGCTTTCCTATAGCTATCAGGAATAAGAAAAGAATATCTTCTCAGCATTTATTCCCGCTTTCTTATTGAAAACCCCATCTAATGCAATATGATAGGAAAAGGAATGAAATAGAAGTAGATCAGGAACAGATATAAGGTCATCTTCATTCACTGATGACAGACATCACGATTTACTTATGAACATCTGAAAGAATTAACATCTGACTTCTAGGATTTCCAAACAGTTATAGGATGGAGAACAGAAGACTGGGTGACTACTATAGTCTTTTATTTGAAAGAAGTCAAAAGAGTTCTGAAGATGGAAGGAGGTGAGACTTCCACAATGCTGTGAGCATACTTATGGATATAGAATTAAGAGCTATTTATGTAATAACTTTCATGTGATATATTTTGCTATAATAATTTAAGGGAGTGGAACAGACATAGCCTGCAAGAATGGACAACGCTCCTCCCAGAAGACATGGGTTATTAAATGAAATTTTCAGTGGCACTTGAATTTGAATTATTTATCAGTGAGACCCCAGAGGCACCACAAACAACATAGGCTACTTCCACTGCTTTTCGTTGCTCAACATAGCTACATTGTAAGACCCTGTTGGTGAAGAGTACACTCACTTTGGAATCAGGAAAGACATAAAGAAATCAATTTCCAAATGACTTGGAAACTCTCAAAAGGTGCTATGTAGGTGGCTGGGAATGGAAATCAATAGTCCTACTAGGTGCTAGACCCTGCATGCTACAAAACAGACCTTCCAGGCAAATCGGGTGCATCTGTACAATAATGCAAGGACAGCTATGGAGCTAGAGAACGGCTTTCTGAGAGGATGGGAGGCTGCTTTGCAGGACAGAGTTCACACCTTGTACTAAAGCTGGTCAAAAGCCAGGAGGTGGGGAGAGCATAGGGGATCCTACTGTTTGTTGATTTGCTAAATGGTCAAGCTGCCGAACTGCCTTTTAAATGTTTGTTTGTTCTATAATCATAAGCCTGTGCTGTTCTTGACTTTGGTCAGAGAACTTTTTTGCAATGGAACAATTAGTGCAGATAATACTCACAGAAATCGTGAATGTTCAGCTGTGGATGAGTTATCTATACCAATATATTCCCATTCAAGGCTTGAAGAACTTAGAAAAGAGGAAGCAGAAGGAAGGTAAGACCTGATGAATGGGGAGGCGTGTTGTTAAATACTGACTTCTACACATGATATGCTTATTGTAAATGGTATCCCACAGTGTCTGTGGTTACCTGTACCATATCTACACAAGATCAATCCAGTCAAAACTCAATCATGGCTGAGGGAGAATTACTTGGTGGAAGAATCGCTGGCAGTTGATGGCTTCTAAGAGTCACTCTCCTTTGAGTACGTGGTCTTTGGAAGGTTGCCCATGTTCCAAATGCTTGACCTCTGTGACCAAGACGGATGATCTGTGAAGGCTTACCCTTCTTAAAAGGGGAACAAGAATACCCATGGCAGGGAAGAGAGAGGCAAAGTAGACAACGCTAATTGGCTTTAGAGCCACCCAATTAGACAAGTTGATGGTGATTTTTTTTTTGAAGAAGAAAAGAACATAAAATTAGAAGGGAAATGGAGAGAGGGACGTTACGGGAGTTAGGAGGAGGTGATAGTAGGTGGAAATGATCAAAGTACATTCTATAAAAGTATGAAATGTTCAGAGAATGAATAAAACATTATTTATAATAAATGCTAAAATAAAGAGGCATTAAAATAGTTTTTATGAATAAGAAAGAACAAGAAACTTGTTCGATTTCTCACTGTATTTAATAATGTGATATTATTGCTAGTTTTTATTTAAGAATGAGTGGGTAGTCTTTTCTGGGCTCAAGGAAACCACAATTTAATTCTGACATGAGGATATTGATGTTTTCTAACTGTGCACCAGGAGGATAATAAACTGTTTGGAATCTCTAGTCTCTGTTTAAGGGCAGGTTCTCTTGCTTGAAGAGTTGCCGTTGGTAAGGGCAGCAGCTAAATATAATTGGATGATTGCCAAGATCCAGTAGCTTGTGAACAGTGTCAAAATAGTATTAGGATGCTTCCCACCCGGTTTTCTTAGTTTGTCAAGAAAATGGGATGAATAGTAAACATATTTTGAGAGGAAAAGTTAAAACAAACAAAAAACGAATAATCCCACAGACTGCACCAGACCTGAAAGAATATCACATGAAGGAGAACAAATAGTCTTTACTTACCCTCTTCTTTCTAACCAAGAATGAGAGCAGAAGAAGTCATCAACCCACTCTTCGATAACTCCATTCCATATGAAATAGGAGTATTGGGGGAGTCAGGTTATCTGTGTCTCCTCATAAAAACTACACACTCCCCTTAACCGTCCTAAACTCATGCGTGTGTGTGTGTGTGTGTGTGTGTGTGTGTGTGTGTGTGTGTGTGTGTGTTTGCGTGCGCGCGCTCGCAGGGGGTGTGGGATCTTTCTTCCAATCCATGCATTTCTTTTTCTATGTGTATTTCCAACAATAATTGATTTTTAAATAGTGTAAGTTTGAATTGCAAAGGTTCATTAATGCTCTTTTTTTTCCTTGAGACATAGGATAACTTGAAAATCATTGCAGAGCCACACTATAGTCTAAATTATTGGGAAAAACTTGAAGTTAGATATGTCAAGAATGCCAAAAATATGTCTAGATACTAATCACCTTTCACCATTTCCTGCCTTCAAATATGCACATTTTATATTTCAAAACAGTTGAAATTGGTCAGAACTTACCCACCCAAACACATTTTCTATATACATGATGCCTTTTTTAATAAAGAGAAATATAAACAGCTATAAAGATGCCATTTTAAATCCTACTTGAAAAGCTTAAGTTTTGGAGAAACCAAAGGTAGTTTGCTGACTTTTGCTTCTATCATGTTGTTCAAAGGTCAATCTCAATCTTACCTGGAAAAACAGGGATTTTTCTCTGTGTCCTTTTTGCTATGAAGGGAGTCTCGGATGTTCTGTTTATTCACAGAAGCCTAGATTGGTCCTCTAGCTTCTTCACTCACATCCAAAATACACAAAGAAGGCCTCAGAAAACTTGGTCCCTTCCTCTTCATGCACTCTAATGGCTCATACCCACTCATGTCTCAGGTCAACCTTCACTCCATGAAAAACCCTCTGATACAAAATGAGGTCAGGAACTGAGGTCAGACGCTCCTTCAAGGAGCTCCCCAGCATCTCACTCTCCACCCAGTGAGGTGAGCATTCACAAGCAATGGCATTCACCTAAAGTGTTTATTGAACAGGCTCCCAGGAGCTGCTCTAGATAGTCAGCAGCAATAAGCCTAAAAGACCTGTGATTTACATTAAGTGGTGTTGACAGCCATTCCAAGCCCAAGAATCTACAGCAGAGCCCCGTGTTTCTCTAATAGGCAAGTTCAAATCTAGAAGATAGGCATTGTAGACTGGCTGCTTATTTCAAGTAATCATTTCTTCTCTAGAATCTTCTAAGCTAGATGTATCCCCATGGTTCTCGTTCTCTAAATGTTTGTCAACAAGGAGTCTAACCTTGCAGTTTCTATAGTAAGATAAAAACTAATGATTTCTTTTTTAATCTGTGACTTGTTCTTTCTAGACCATAAACCATGTCCTGTAAATGTTGGGGAGATCATGAAACAGTGAGCGTTAAATATTCACACGACAGGGTCTTCACGACTATGAATAATACTGACCTCTTAGGGACATTGGCATCTCTTTCCCTCTTGCAGTGGCAAATTTGTCCATTTCCTTCACGTCCATCACACCGATTACAGAAGGTGAAGAGTGGTGACTGTAAGAATTTACTGCAGGAGCCACTCACTTGAGGTGGGGGCAGTTGGATAAGGAGCTATAACCACTCAGAAATGATCTAAATTCATGACATACATACTTCCCTCGTGGGGTCCACCAGTCAGCCAGGACACACTGGGGAAAGCAGCATCCTGTACTAGGCAAAGTAAAGAGCCATACACAGCAGAGGTGGCTAAACAACTAGTTTAGGCATAGAAATACCATAACTAAGAGATTAACATTCAGGTTTGGAGAATATACAATGAGAAACTGGCCATTCTATGCTGAAGAATTGCTCTAGCAAATACCCTACTGTTTTCGTTTGTTTTGTTTGTTTGGATGGGTGGCTTTTTGTTTTTGTTTTGTTTTGTTTTATGCTTTTGTTGTTGTTTGATTTTTTTGCTTTGTTTTGTTTATTGTTTGATTTTGCTACTGGGGGATTACATTGTTTGTACTTTAGACCCTTCCCCAGGGTCCTCACTACCAAAGATCTGTACCTTAACCACAATCAAAATAAAATGTGTATAGTAACTACATATTCATACCATTTTCAAATTGAAATCTTAGTGCATTCCGATACCTGGCTGTGTGTGCACCTACCTGGGGCATTAAAATAGCAAATTCTAGTATCTAACCAGAGGAATAAGGAATCACCATTATGGAAAATTTCCAAACATATAATTGTACTTGGTGAACATAAGCACCATGGAAGTTTCTTCCATAAACAGCTTAGCTGAAGACTTGGAAGCCACAGGCCTGGTTCAAGACCCAGTTTTAGTACTTGAGAGCCAAGTCAGGTTATCTTCCCTGAGCCTTATTTTTCATTGATAGTGATGTGTTCTATTGCCATAGAACCTTCTATTGTCTGAACCTCCATAGGGATCCAATGTTTTATAAAGTATATTTCTTAGTTATTCACTAAGAATGTCTCCAAAGCTGTAAGCAAGATGCAAAGAGTAGACCTCAGCTTCTAAATAAAATTAACCAAGGTCTTAGAGAAGCCAGAGGTGGGGCTTAGGCTGATTCCAGAGAATCTTGCTGGGAGACAAGGAGGCTGTACAGTGCACAGGATAGGGGCATTTAAAAGGTCTACTGGCTAAAGCTTGTTTGACCATTATAGAAAATGATGTATGTAAGAAATAATCTATGACTCCACATGAAAGAGAGAGAGAGAGAGAGAGAGAGAGAGAGAGAGAGAGAGAGAGAGAGAGAATGAGAGAGAACAGAGAATGAAGGGAGAGAAGATAAGAAAAAGACTTAAACCCATCCCTAGAAGCATTGCAGGTGTGGCTACCGTGTCACATGTATGTCAGTAGTGGAAGAGAGGAGAGAAGCTATGTCTACCTTCAGTGTTCTCACTTGTGAACATCTGAATGATTAGTAGCCTAACACTTCCTGAAAAAAATGAGCTGGAGATGCTCATCCTGGACCCAGACAGGGTGCTAGACAGAGGGGGAAACCAGCCTTGTATCACGCAGGTCTGAAGGGACAGATCATGCCCCAGAAGATCCATGCCTGATTCCATAATGTATGAATGGGGCACAGCACTCCTGAGATCTGGTCTGAGATGACCCCAGATACTCAGAGACCCTGGGTGACACTAAAAGGTGCAAGTAAGTCGTGCAGGAATGGAAGAGAATGAGAAACAGAAGAATGTGGGCACAGTGAAGAACTGGAAACTTGACGGTAGTGAGAAAGAGCCTGATGTGAGAAGCTGATTATGCCCATCTAGGACTATGGTGGAGTCCTGACCTGTACTGTCACCCGGGGCCACATCTGGGTCCATGGTCCTGCAGAAACAGGAGTCTGTTACCACCAAAGCCAAGGTAGAAATCCCTGGTCTGGGCTATAGCCTGGAGACATGTTGGTATCTGAGGGCTGTTTAGAACTGGACCTACGCTTTGCCTGGGCATTGTGGAAGAGCTGGTCCTGAGAGCACTAGAGCAAGAGAGGTGACCCTACTTCTAGTCAACTTCAATACTCAAAAGAGCATCCCACACATTGCCCAGGAAGCACAGCAGAGTTGGCCATAGTTACAAGAATTTTGGGTGAGTCATACCCAAGAGTATGAACATGGGAGACCTGGCCCTGCACCTTGCCCTGGCATCATGGTAGAGCTGATCATGATGGCAGGGACAGGGGTGAGCCAGCCATGAGAGTGTGAGTGTAAGGGAGTTGGCCCTATCACTTGTCTGCCTTTCATGGCAAGGGCAAGATGCTCCCTTCCTTGCATGCCTTGCTATCTACAATGGGTAGGAGACCCGGCCCTGAGGTTATCAGAGCAGGAGAGCTGGCCCTGCCCCTCACCTGCTGCAGCACTAGGAAGAACCAGCCCTGCACCTTGCTTAGGCAGCACAGTAGAGGTGGCCCCAGACGTGGGAATTGTGGGTGAGCTGGCTGGAGGATGTGAACACGGGAGAGCTGACATTGACTCTTGTCTGCTGTGTAGTGGTACAAATGAGGGAAAGACTCCCCCCTCCTCTCTTCTCATTCACCACATGTGGCAGGCAGGAGAGCTGGCCCCTGGGCCATGAGAGTGAGAGAATTGTCCCTGACTGTCCCTTGTTGCAGTACTCAGGAGAGCAGGCCCTACACCTTGCCTGGGCTGCCCAGTAGAGCTGTCGTTAATGGTGTTGGTGCAGATGAACTAGATCTAAGGACATCAGAGCAGGAGAGCTCACTCTGCCCCTTGCTGTTGGCAACAGTGGGTGGACCAGCCAGTTCAGGACAGGAGAACTCACCTTGATGATGTGAGAGCAAGAGAGCTGGTGGGCTGACCAGCTCTGTTACCTCTCAGGCCCACATCCAGGGCTTTGAATTGGTCCAACCCAACATCTATCCCGTTGATGAACTGCTGAAGTGCATGAAGGGGCTGGTCCTACAGATCCAAAATTACAGGCTCTCCACAACACAGGGTAACAACAGGAAATCTGAGAGGAGTCCCAGTGAGGTTTCAGTATTGATAGTGTAGCAGAAGTCAGAGGTTTTGTACCAGATCAACGCACCAAACGATGAACAATTGCAAGAAGTATGGACAAGAGAGTATACTGTGGGACACAGTGTGACATACTACAGCCTCCTCAATGAGATCTTTTTCTCTTTTAGTGGGAGTGGCAAAGGTGGAGGATGAGTAAGAGGGGAGAGGGAGATGGGTGGGATTAGGGGGGTATGATGTGAAATACACAAAAAATCAATAGTACATGAATGGATGAATGAATGAGGAGAAAGAGACAGACAGACAGACAGACAGAGACAGAGACAAAGAGACTTAAAGTCCAGGTTGCCACTTTGGGATAAACTATTTCATCTTCCCACATGTCAAATATTAATGCTGAAGAACTTAACATTCACTAGGATTTTTTTTCCTTTGGAGGCAATAAGAATTGGTAAGGAAGGGGAAACGAGAAAAATTACTATTTTGCAAGCTGTAGTAGATAGCTAACTCAGACAAGGAGCATCAATGGATGTCAGAGCCTCTGGTGAGGAACTGTTCAATCCAGGGTTTGTCCTCATTACCAAAGCATTAGAGCTGCTTGATAGCAACGTGGAAAAGGTTCCACCTACAATGGAGGTGGTGACTGTCATCTTAGTCTTATCATCAAGCTTCATCAGTTTAGTCACCGTTGTACAGAAGCGACAAGAAATGGGATCCCCTGATGTGATGTGGTGGGAAGGACACAGGCCTCTATGATCAACTTTCACCAAACCATGCTTACCTCAATCTCTACAAGATGAATTCAATTCATCTTATAGAAAACATAGTGGAGAAACACTGGCCTTTCCAAACGACACTGTGGCTTTTGTTAGAAAGTCCTGTTCTCAGAAATGGCCCATTAAAAAGTCCCCAGTTTTTCAGTCTACCCTGTGTTCTCTTTTGGAAAGCAGAAGGTCTTGTCTTCTGAGCTCTTGACACATTGAAGATGAAAAGCTCACTGATTTAATGCAAGTTTCTTCAGCATCGCTTTAAAGAAAATAAAATCAGTGGTCTAGAAGCTTTGCTTTAATGGGCAGGTGCTTTTAGAACTGAGTTATCTGCTAAACTGTTTTTCTGGTATGAAATTCAGAGTGCCTTGGAAAACAGCTTTCAACGAAAATGTGTTTTTCTCTTGGCTAATTTGACCTATTTGGTTCAGAGGTAGGTAGCCTAGTAAAAAGATAAAAACATTAGAGTTTTTGTTGCTGTTGTTGTTGTTTTGTTTTTTGTTTTTCTAGTCCAAAGATAGAGATTTGTGGCATCTAGGGGAAAGGCTTACAGACCAACACCAATGATCTGCTCTGTTTCTTCATTGATTAAATCTGTTGGCTACTGGAATGCCAGTCACGTTTTTCTCTCAGTTACTCAAATAGAACCTGGTGTAGAGTAGGCATTGTGGGTGGTGAAGTGGAAATGCTTCTGTGTCAACCTCAGAGTGTTGTTGTGAGGACGAAGCAAAATACTGTATATGAAAACTCTTTGGAAGATCTTCCCAAATCCTGCCCCTTTGCACATCAGTGGTCAGTCTTGAGCACACTTGTGTGTGGAAGCATGTCTGTAGACTCTATAGTGTTGAGGTTTTGGGTCCGTTTCTCTCTCTCCCTCTCCCGCTCTCCCCCTCTCTCCCTTGATCCCTCTCTCCCTCTCTCCCCCCTCAACACTTTAAAGATAAGGAAGAAGATAGTATTGAAGAGTTAATTTTTACTGAAATTGTAGATCGATTTCAGTAATAGCAGCAACACTATACATTCTTCCATTTGTCCAATTAAAGAACCTGGCAAGTGTTTTGAGATCTGACAGCTCTGCTGTCAAGCAATTCTGTTCTACAATTAATCAAGCCGTAGCCATTTCCCCAACCACTGCCATAATATAATGGCATCATTGTATGTGCATGCACAATACACTTGTATGCTGTTTAAAAGGCAGCAAAAGCAAACGAACACTACAAATTCACTATCCCGTACGTGCAAGATTTACCGCTAACCTCACGCTATTTTAATGCTATCACTGTGTCTGTCTGAGCTCAGATATTGTTGTTTAGATGTTGTTTTCTGGTTTCTGCTTTCTGAAATTGAGATTCTGCCTTCTTTGGGTTGTTTTTAGCTTTGTCTGGATAACATTGTACCAGTGGCCGGGGCCCTTTGATGATTGGATGTCAGCTCTTGGGTTTTGATTGCTGTTTTGTCTGGCTCCGTGTTAGACACAACTGCAGGTCCTACTCCCCTCCTTCCCCCTCCCAGTGACTTCCTGCCGCAAATGAGTTTGCCACAAATCACGATGCCTACAACAAGCGTCTCTGGGAACCTGTTCCATTTCTCCTTGGCAACTCGCCACTTTGCCTTTACCAAAGGGCTTGGCTCCTCTGTGAGATTAACTATTTCATGGGAGTCTTTCTCTTCTACCAGAATTATGTGTCAGCTTTGATCAAATAAACAAGCACCATTTTTCATTGATATCATTTCCTGTTTACATATCTAATCTGTTAAGCAATCAAATTACGAGTTAGCAGAAAGGTCACCTAGAAATTACAAATGAATTAGTCAAAATGTATTTGAAAAGTAGATCTAATCCCTTGCTTCAGGAGGCAATTACAACTCCTCACACCCATGACATTTGGTGATGTTCAGATGTATGGACATTGTCATGTAACTGGCGTTGCTGATATTGTCTGGAAGAGCATAATCAGCCCTGGGACAAGAATGCTGTGAGTCAGTGCTGAGTCACTCAAGGAGAATGTGATACATACAACTTCATCTTTAGGGTTAAGAAAGATCATCATCTGAAAAGTGCTATTTATGTACACACTGACAAATGCCACAGTGAGGGTCTTTTGTCACTGAGGGAAGCAATGAATAAATATAATCAGACTGCCCTCACTCTGTATGTGTGTGGTGTGTGTGTGTGTGTGTGTGTGTGTGTGTGTGTGTGTGTGTGTGTGTGTGTGTGTGGTTGCCAAGCCCAGGATGCACTATGAAGCAAATCAGGATTTGCAAGTTTCTCCTTTGTTTCCCCATTGACTCATGGTCTGATCGCCACGTTATTCTGAGGTTTGGGGTTGTAAGAAAACAGATTACTTTTATATTCTTTTAAAAAAAAAGTTTTAATTAGCATACAAAATGCCATGGTGGCATTTTCAAATGAAACCCTTTCATTGATTCTGCTTCTGCTTTTCATCCCTGTCTTACTGCCCCCACACACATACCCCCACGTCCCCACCTCATGTGTCCTAGTCCCCACCCCTCTCCCAGCACCTCGTTTCTGGTTTCGGTGGCCTACACCCATATCCATACTTACTTACATACATGCATACAAACATTTAAGTGAGGATCCACGTGTGAGAGAAATCATGAGCCATTTCTATTCCTGAATCTGGTCACTTCCCTTAATACAACCCTTTTCTAGCTTTACTCACTTGCCTGGATTTTCAATTTACTTTATAGTTGAATAAAATTCCATCGTGTGCATGGACCACATTTTCATCATCCATCCTTCTATTGAACGGTCATCCTCGCGTGTTCCGTTCCCTTGCTCTTATGGGTGATGCAGCTGTGAACACTGGTGTATGAGAGCCCTGTGGCAGAATATAGAGTCCTTTGGGTATATGCCCAGGAGTGGTATAACTGGGTCATATAGTAATGTTGTGTTTAATTTTTTAAGATATAATTTTTAATTACATTTAGATGCATGTGGATAAGTGTGTGTTAGTACAGGTGTCTATAGAGACCAGAAGATAATGTCATATTTCCTGTGATCTGTCTCATGTGGGGGTAGGAATTGAACCCAGGTCATCGAGAAGGACAGGCAGTGCTCTTAACCACTGAGCCATCTCTCCAGCCCTGTAAATATTTAACTTTTTGAGAAATCTCCACATTGAATTCCATACTAGCTGTCCTAGTTCACCTCACTCCTCTTTCCCTACCAGCTTTTATAGTCATCTACTTTCTTGACGATGACTGCTCTGACTAGGGTGAGGTTGCTTTTTAATGTAAAATTACAAATGTGTCACAGAATGTCAGTTACAGATTGGTGGCACTGTGTTTGTCAGGAGCAAGCAAGCTGGGTTTCATACAACAATCTGGCCTGGCCTTAGACCTGATACAGCTTGGTAGAGTCAGAACATGAGGAAGGTTCTAGATGAGGGTCCTTACTATGCACTGATCTCTTCATGTGTGTACATCTGCTTCACTTGTTGTTTTTAAGGACTCTAAAACCTGGTGCTTCCCTAGACTTATTACTGAAGGGTTAAGAGGTGGAATTGCCCCACTTTCTGTTTTGTTTTCCAGGAACAAAGATTGGTTTTTATTGTTGTCCTCTCCTGTTGAATCCTTTCTGTCACAAAATTTTGTTTCATGATTACTATACCCTGTAGCCATGGAACAAGATGTTGAAAAAGTTGTGTCAAGTATCAAGTTTACACACACAGCATCCTCTGACATGTGTCTAACCAACATATCTAATTGCTTATAATGAAGCCAAGCTTTGGCATGCTTCTAAACTGTCAAATCAGAGCAGAGGTCGAAACTGGGTTTATTGTATTTAAATCCATGATGAAGAAATTATTTCACCCAAAGGAGGTAAAATATAACTTTACTGCTAGTCATATGGCTTCTCAGAGTCTGAGCTTCTCACCTATAACATAAGAGGTCTAAGGCCTATCTTCTTGGATCTTTGACTTTTGGGAATTTTCCTTTGTGCAGGAAGTTTCACCTTGAGGCGTATTATACATGTCACTGTGTAAACCACTCCATCTTGAAAGCTAATGGAAATGTAAGATCAGCTGCTTTTTCACTGGAGATTCTGAGCTTGCACAGAAAGTATCCTGTTTGTTTGTTTGTTAATTAGGAAAGTGTATTAGTAAGAGTAGAAAAAAATTGTTTTAAAATGCAATCATATGGACTGAGGAGATAGTTTAGTGGACGAGGTCTTGGCATGGAAACATGAGGACTAGAGGTTGGATCTCCAGCAACCAGGTACTTGTTGGCTGTGGTGAGTTGCCTGTAACCTCAGTGCAATAGAAATGGAGACAGGGATTGTGGAATAGCTGTTAACTAGACTAGATGAGTTGATGAACTCTCTCTCTGTTCAAGTGAAGGACCTCCCCTTTAATATATAGGATGGCGATGTCCAACACCCAACTTAGTCCTCCACGAACATGCTCACATTGTACACACACACCTGCTCACACATATGTGGGTATGCATGCACAAACAACACGTTCCATACACACAAAAATTGGAAAGAAAGGGGAAAAGCTAGAATGTATTGGACATTCCCCTAATATAATCAAGACTGAAAAACAATTAGAAAGATAATACATTCTTAAACACGACTTCAGTGTTTTAGAATATCACATCTTTATACTATCTAAGTCATCTTGAGTTTTGGCAAAGTGGAGAGATGCTGCTATGAACAGAACAAGAGAAACAAAACTCTTAAATTGTTTAAATGTTTCTGTACCCATTAATTTCAAGCACCCCATTTCTCATGTCTACTCACAGACTAAAAACCAGTCTGTATTTTCCTTCGCCTTCTCATTCTCTCCAATTTAAGAATGTAACCAGACATGCCACCCACATTAAAAAAGATATGGGTTCTATTGACTCACAGATTTCCCTATGCTGCCCAATGGCCTGAACACTGCCTAATGGAAAATGACTGCCATGGTACTTTGCCAAAAATGTCCCCCTACATGTGCCACAAAGATTTGTGGAAATGAAAACCCTTAGTAGATGCCATTCTGTTTAAACTAACTCTATTGAGTTCTTCAATCAAAAGAATCTTACAGACAAAAGTAAGTAGTGTGGGTAGACCATGTCTTTAGAGAACAAAGTATTTTGTAAGCAGTGCAGTATAGCCCATATATTTAAAAATAATTGTGTTTCTCTTTAGAGGATCTAATGCAAAATGCAAAATGCAAAAAAAAAAAACTATAAAAATCCATGAGACAAAAATAGTATTTTCTTAATTGAATTAATTTGGGAAGATGACTATCAAAACACTTAACAATTTTTGCCTAGCAAGCGCAAGGCCCTGAGTTCGGTCCCCAGCTCCGAAAAAAAACAACAAAAAACAAAAAACAAAACAAAAACAAAAAAACAAAAGAAAACAAAAAAACACTTAACAATTTTTTTAACTGTCCATTGACTCTGTGAATTTCACATCATGGACCCTAATCCCTCTTGTCTCCCCATTCCTTTGTATCAGCCGTCTGCTCTTGCAACCTCCCCCTCCCCGCTGAAAAAGAAGAAAATAAATAAAAATAAACAACAGGAAAGACCTCATTGGTGAAGCTGCGGTGTGTCACATGGTCACCCTTTGCTCAAGCATCTTTACCTTCACAGACCATTACAATGAGTCATTGGTTCCAGGCCTCTGGCTTCTCACTGAGACTCTTCTTCAGTATCCTCTTTTTGCCCTGTGTCATGGAGATCCTGCAGCTCTGGTTCTGTAGAGCCTGTCCCTTCATCTTGTCCAGCAGTTCATAGATGGGGTAGATGTTAGTGTGGGCCAACTCAAAGCCCTGGACAGGAGCTGGGTGGTAGTGAGCTGGTCAGCCCAATTTTTTAAGACTCAGCTCTGTGTGGTGGTACACATCTTTAATACCAGTACTGGGAAGGCAGAAGCAGGGAAATATCTAAGTTCAAGGCCAGCCTGGTCTACAGGGTGAGTTCTAGAACAGCCAGGGCTACATAGAGAAACTACCTTTGAAACAAATAAACAGCAAACAACTCTCTCCCACAGACTCCTGGTGAGCACGAGGCTCTTGAATATCTGGGAAGCCCATGGGATAGGGCTAAAGAGAATGATGTATAAATATCCAGGTTCTAATGCAAATTGGTAATAAAAGAGGAATAGGACATGTTTCAGTGTATAAAATAATGTATGTAACTGTTGAGTCATTATGGAAATATTATAAGGAAAAAGTAACTATTTTATTTGTAAGGTTATATAAGAGGGAGGTAATGTGAAGAGTAATTATTTAAATTCAAACACTCCAGTGCATTTGTGTTGACTTTTACAGTATATTTATTTTTATTTCAATATTGTTGAGATGCACTTCAGGAAGATAAACAAAGGAACCTTCTAACTCCCTTACATAGGGTGTTTTTAAAATTATTATTTAAACAAAAACCTTTGCTCCATTAACACTTGTATGTCTTTCTAGATTGTTCTTTAAGCAGTAGTTCCCTTGAATATTTCTCAAAAGGTTGATTGCTCTGACTGAGAAGTCATAGAACGGAATCCTTCAGGTTTTATAGACCAACTGCTGCCATCTAAATGATCAATGTGCAGAGAGCATGGAAACCAACCACTCCTCTCAGCGAGTCACTCTGTTACCAGCTTCTGATTCTGCTGTGTCTGGTGCTGACCAGGCAGCCGGAGTGCTGATCTCGTACCCTGCCACTGTCTATGGACACAGCGGTTCCAGTAGTTCTTCCTTACCAGGCCAGTGCCTTTGGTGAATAAACATCTGAAACCGTCTAGCAGATTCACTCGGCAGAACATTTGCTTGATTCTCACCTTCGTCTTAGGAGGGCCTCCAAGTACGCCACGGCCCTCACTCACAGGTTGGAGAATCAGGGAAGCCTGCCTCTGCTCACAGGGACATGGTGGCTGGCAAAATCAAAACCCAGGCCATTCCAGGTCTATTCTTTCTCCCACACCATACTGGATGTAGAAGTGCAAAGGAAAAAAATCTTTTTTTGTAACCTATTCTGTTCGTTTTCTCCAATAGATTTTTTATAACACTATTTTCCTATAAAACTAAAGAAGTAACATTGTGTTGAGGATAGTGTAAACTAGATATGTCTTCTTGATAGGTCTAGGGACAGAAGGTGTGTCCTGAGTAGGAAGTAGACTTCATGTCTATGAATTTAAATAGGTCAAGATTCTTAGCACACTTCCTAACAATATGTTAAATGTGTATTCCTCTCGGATAATCCAATTCCTAGTATGGAGCAGGCACGGTACCTGAAAGTGTTAATGTTGCTTCCAACAGAGAATTTATGACCTAGAAGTAATTTAGGCAGTGAGAGAAAATGTCTCACTTCAAAAATGGGAATGCTGAGCCGTGCATACAAATGTGACTACTTACTCATGTGTGACTCAAAATCAGCAACCATGGAGTCTGAGGGCTTAAAAGAAACACAGAGCACGTCCGGTCCATCCTCACCTTCACATACACAAAGTCTTCGAATTAAAACTGCAGAACCAAAGTACTAAGTGACAAGGCAGAGAAACTACTTAAAAGACATATAAGCGATGCTCTGAATCCACGTGACTACTTTGATCCTTTTAATTATCTTTGTGTATGCATGCATGTGTGCATGCGTGTGGGGGTGTGTGTATGTGTGTGTGTGTATGTATGTTCCATGCATATGTAGGTCAGAGGCCAACACTCTTTCCTTCTACCTTGTAGGTTCAAACATGTTGTTAGTTCCTAGTTTCCTAGCTTTTTGCTTATTTTTTAAGATTTACTTATTTATTATATGTATATGAGCATACTGTCACTGTCTTCAGACACAAAAGAGGGCATAAGATCCCATTACAAATGGTTGTGAGCCACCAGGTGGTTGTTGGGAATTGAACTCAGGACCTCTGAATGGGCAGCTAGTACTCTAAACCACTGAGCCCTCTCTCCAGCCCCCTAATTCCTTAGTATTAATGTATTGTTTTATTACTCATTTTGTCTCTTGCGCGCCAAATTTATTTCAAAATGGGACAGTATACACCACATATCAAGTGTATATAGTCAAGTAAGATCGAGACCTTGGATTATGCAAATCTAGCCTTATAGGATGCCTTAGTGACTTCGGAGAATGCAGTTTCAGCAGTATAGGGGAATGGAGACGCCCGAGTAGGTGACTGCAGACAACATCAGCTCTGAAGATAAAGGAAGGAAGACAGCTGCAACCCCAGGAGGGTGTGAGCTCCAAGCAAATTCCTGAAAGTGGTCTGGTGGTATTTATACAGCTTTTAAGGGGCGAAAAGGGAACGTTCTCCTGAGATGAAAGTGGCTGCCATTTTAAGTGCTACTAGAAAGAACTGGGTAAAAAAAAAAATTAAAGTTAGATGTGAGAGACAGAATAAAAGTTCCTAGGAAAGTAGCTACATATAAAGTCCAGGGAACACAAGGAACTACTGAGGGACAATGTCCTCTGTGCTGTAACTGAATGGAAGGGGTGTATGTGTGTTGGGGGTGGGATATAAACTCTTTGTAGATGGGATCATTGGAAATTAAGGAACTCTGTATCTAACAGCTTTAATGTGAGATGTAAAGAACAGACTCACGCCAGGTACTGAGAAAGGGGGCACACACGGCTCAGGAATGGAAAAGCATAGAAAAGTTGGAAGGTGGCTTTGGAAAGGAATGGTAGACAAATGCTATCAGGAGACTGAAAGCTAAGTATATGCTGGAGGTCACGAGTGTATGAAACTTGTGCCCTTTCTTGGCTGGACCTACACAAGGTGAGGTATTCCTAAACCAGCATTCTCTCTCTCTCTCTCTCTCTCTCTCTCTCTCTCTCTCTCTCTCTCTCTCTCTCTCTCATTTAGAAAATAAAAGGCAAATTTCCTCTTTGTGCAGAGGAAGTACATGGTTATTCAGTTACCTTGACAAAGGACCTGAGATAATGCTGCAAGGAAGGTGCTCTAGGGGGCGAGCCTGTGAAAACAGGAGGTGGCTGATCCATCAGCAAGTGTCTGTTGAGCGATGTTTGGGAAGTCCTGAGGAGGTGAAACTTTAACAAACAAGCTGGAAGGTTGGGGACTTGTCAGCAAGAGGACTGTTTAAAAAAGGTAATTTCAGAGGTGGTGTCGTAGTGTCGACAAGTGACAGAGTATGGTTTTGGAAGAAGTGACTGTAAGAGCGATGGAGAAGGCAGACATTGGAGAGGTGGGCAGAAGCAGAAGCTGAATGAGGTGGGTTCTCAGTAAATATAGAGGACAAAGAATCTTACGGTGGAGAGTGGAAGACTGAGAAGGTCAAACAATCCAAAGTTCATTCTGTTTGTTTGTGGGAAGCTTAGGTGAAGCAAAGACAGTGGCGTAGATGAAAGAGCACCAAGTTTACCTCCTAACCCTAGTGGACCAGTGTAGTGTGCCTGTGCGCATGCGGGATGTGGTGTAGTGTGCCTGTGCGCATGCGGGATGCGGTGTAGTATGCCTGTGCGCATGCGGGATGGGGAGTGGGGTTGCAATGCTGGTCTGAAAGGGCCATGGGGTACGGTGTCTCCTACAGACAGAGGAAGGTTCTAAAGAAGGTGGAAGAGTGAGTGGGCGTGGAGAAAATCTTACTGATCATGAATAATGATGACCCCCACCCCCCAGAGAGCAGGGAGAAGGCTCTCAGATGGAGAGGGTGGGATGGGGTTGAAACAGCCCTGGATCAGAGCCATAGCCTCGTGTAGACAAATCTGCAGAAATAGAAAGGAAATGTGTATGCCTGAGGTAGAGGTACGAATGGGGGACTATCTACAATGTATAACTGAAATGTATAACTTTTTGACCTTATAGATGCTCTGCTAAAATTGATTTGTGGTGCTGCCGTCAAGCGATGTAAGTGTGTCATAACGGTTGATTTGTAGACCCACAATGAGTGGATTTATTGTATTTAAGCTATACCTAAGCAAAACTGTTTTAAGTTATTAAAGGGCTATCCATGTTTGAAGGTTTAAACAGACAAGTAGTTTTCAAAGAAGGTGTCAGAATGGCCGACAAGCAGGAGACAACACTCAGGATCATTAGTACTTAAAGCAAAATTTAGAGCCATACGGTGTTATCCTAGAGGCTGAACGGAAAAGTGGACAATGTCAAAGGCGGGGGAGGAGGAGTCTTCAATATTCTCCTACTAGGAAAAAAACAAAACAAAGCAAAAACAAAAACAACTTCAAACCTAACCTCTACCGTACAGCTCATTGTCTCCATGACTACATATGTATCCAGGAGAAAAGAAAGCACTTCCCCAACGCATGCAGAAACTTCACAGCAACTTTTTGTTTAAATCCTCTTCTTGGTAAATAATCTGAATGTCTTTAAGTAGCAAATAGAGTTAAGAGGAAAACATAATGTTCCATAGAGTACTATACAATGGGGTGGGGAGTAAAGGGAGACAGGTCACAGAGACAGACAGTGACGATGGATATATCCATCATGAATGAATCTGTAATTCTGTTGCTTAAAAAAAATCTATGCCTGAGTCAATAAATAGTACGAGAGAACAAATAAGACAATTTTATTTATATGAAGGCAGTTCATTGTCTAGCTGGGGGCTGGGGTGGTTTAGGAGGAAAGGGAGAAATTATAAAAGCTTACAAGGAGACTTTTGAGACAGGTAGATGTGCTCATTGGTTTTATTTTGGTGATAGTTCACAGTGCACTAATACCTGCAAACTCATCAAATTGTGCATCATACAGTTGTCTGGGGACATATATATATTTTATATGTATATTATATATACATATATATACATGTGTATATATATTATATATGCATATATAATATATATTATATATTAATATATATAATAATATATATATTCTTCTTATGTCTCCTGGTGTAACCATTTCCTTCAGCAGCAAGTCACAAGATAAAGCGGAGGCTCCCATCACAAAATGTCTTCTGACCAAGTGTTAGAGCATCTTAAAAGCCACCAGTGACTCCTTCCTTCTCATTACCTTATCTTCAGGCAGGATGTAGCTTTGCATCCTAATCTGAGACCTAATTGAAACCATTTTAAGTTAAAGGGGTTAGGGGGGTGGTTATGAGGCAAGTCCAAGACAGAACAGCCTACGAAAGGCACCAGGGGTACAGACACAGCCACTCAAGTTTCCCAGTGTTCCTGTTGGGTTTTATGGTCTCAAATCAGCTGTCTTCCACAGGCCAGAAGAATGCCCCAAATCAGCTTCTAACTCACTTTATTAGAGCCTCAGAGCCAAAGAGAACTAAGTCTCCACCAAACTGCAGTTCACAGGGGGGGAAAGCGCTATCTCACATCCAGGGCTCCCAATCAAAGAGTGGAGTCTGGAGTTCTGGTTCCTGCAGTGCAGACAGGGGTTTAGGAGTGAGGAGAGGTATGGGAAATGGAGACCTGTTAGCCAGAAAGTTTCCATCCCATCCAGAATCCTAAACTCTTGGCAAGATGCGAAGGCTGTGTTTGCTTGTTTAGTTGTATTCTGTTTTTACTGGCTGTGGCACCAGGCTTGCATTCCTTTCCCAGAACTGTCTTATCCAGAAGATAACTGGTAACAGTCCCCAGGAGACCATCCCCCTGCCTATCTAGAAGGCATTTCCTATTTGCTCTTTCTCAACCATAAAACAGAAAAGTAAGGTAATGTTCACTTTTTACCACTCACTGAAATAGCAGCTGTAATTTCTTTTTTATCTTCTTGCCCCATTTATCTTTCAAATCCATTTCTCATCCCCTCTCTAGCTGCCCCCAAGGATGTTTATATCTAAAATGACTCAGGAAGGAAGTAGGGTTTGGCAGACACCCGCCTGCTTTTATGCCTTGGGAACAGGCTCCTCACCCACAGAGAATAAGGTCAGTTTAATCCACTCCTGTGGGTGAATTTAGTCAGCAAGGACTTGTTGAATCACCCAGCCTGTGTTGCCCAATAACAGGGAAAATGAAGCAACTTTGTATTGTATTAGGAACAACTGTTGAGTTAGGAATGGGTAACTATTTAGGGTTATATCAAATAACAAAAGATGTTTCATTTTACAAACTTCAAAAAGTTTCCATTTCAAGTCCTCTTCGGCTCTGACGGAAGTGAAGTTGAAGGTTGTTGTTTATTAGGGGTTTTTTTTATTATTATTATTATTGTGTTTCCTCTGCCATCAGAAACACGAAACCAAACTATCATCTTTTCATATTTTATTTAAAACAATGTTTATTTGCTTTCAGAAACCATTATGAAACTAAAAGTTGTTCCTACCCTTGTCTAAACCACCACTTTCAAAAGTATGTTCTTTGTTAGTTATTTTTCAGTATTTCCAAATTCACTTCAAAGAGTCTGGTTAATATTTAAAAGACTGTTCCCGAAGTCTTCCACCACATGCATAATTTCTATCTTCCCATGAGCATCTCTGCTCTAGGCCAATTGGGAATTCTATTAGAAGAATTTAAGCTTCTTGTGGTCCAAATCTACCGATAATTCCCAGACACCTCTCTTTCACTCGCTCTCTCAATTGTGCTCTCCTCTTCCCTCTCTCTCCCTCTCTCTCCCATACCGGCCCCACCCCCAGCATAGCTATATAATTTCTAAGCCATCACTTCGAAGTGTGTTATATAATTTGTCTTTTAAATCCTTAAGGTTTACCACAGACACGGGTGTCACCTGTGAGGTTGAGAGAAAACAATGCAGCTTCTCCATTTGGAGGGAGAATGGAGACAGTAAAAGCCCAGGCTGTGGTGTGTTCACTTTTTGTCTTGTGGTTATGTGTGTTACTGGGAGAAAAAACACAGTTTATAGTTTTGGACAGTGGCTTTTCAGCAGTCACATGGCAGGAGGGCCCTGAAACACTGAGAAGAAAACTAGCCAACAGCCCTACTCCATTTGCCTGCCAGTTTTACAGCCCAACCCACCCAAGTTCACTGTCCAGAATTCTCTCAGCTGGTTCATGGTAGTTACCCAAGCCGGCCTTCCTATCTTCAAATAATGCATATATATCTATATATAGATAGACACACACACACACACACACACACACACACACACACACACACACACACTGCTAGTCCCCGACTGCTGATTTTAGACATTAGCTTCTTCTTAGGCTAAGCAGAGATTTAACTCAGCAACCCATTTTCTCAATGCAATGCATTTTCAGTTACCTTGTGTGATTCTGAAAACATCACTTGTAAATGTCTACCTTCCATTGTTTATCTTGGTTTTTGTTGTTGTTGTTTCCTTTTGTTTTCAAGTGACCTGTCTTATCAGATGCTCCTTTTCCTGACACACACACACACACACACACACACACACACACACACACACACACACACACACACACGCCCCCATGCCCTCTGTCCCCTGGCTGAGATGTTTGCTTCCTGTCCCCTCCCAACCTCCCCACCCCCATGCTTTCTGGATCCCCGCATCTCCCCTTGCTCCTTTCAGCCCTTCTTTTGGGTGGAAGCTTCTCAGCTTCTCAAGAAAGAGATAAGAGAAATACAGGTTCTGGTTCCAGCGTGTCAGGAAATGTCCTTTCCTGTTCGCACATTTGATTAATCGCTGGGCTGGATGTTCCATTCCAAGGTTAAGATCACAATCTCCCAGATTTTTTTTTTTAAAGCCATTGCTCCATTACTGGCCCAGAGCCAGCGGTGGTGAAAAGTCTCATTTGAATTTGTCCCACAAATCTGTATTGATTGCTCACAAAGGACTAGGCTCTGCTCCGAATACAACAGGTCATAAGGACACAGAAGCCTCACCTACAGAGAGTTTTCTTCCCAGCTCTGGGAAGTAGAAAACCAATGAGGAACCAGTACAAAAGGTCTGCGTAGCCATGCACGCACGCACGCACGCCTGTGACCCCAGCGTTCAGATAGCAGAGGCAGGTGCAATTCTGTGAGTTTGAGGGTAGCCTAGTCTACATCGGGAGCTCCAGGCCAGCCAGGACTACATAGTAAAACCTTGTCGAAAAAAAATGAATGAATAAATGAAGACCACAAAGTAACGTAGGAGAAGAGCAGAGATACTTCTTGGTGACGGTGGCCGGGGTAGTTGGTACTGTGGTGGTGCGGCTAGTTGAAACCTAAACAAGGCCAGAGAGGTCTAGGAGACCATTGAAAGCAGAGGGAACCCCAAGTTTGAGAATCAGAGGCAGAACCAGCTTAGGGATTTCAGGTAGAGATGCCTGAGGAGCCTCGGGCCTGTGACACAGAAAGGTGAGCTCACAGGGAAGGTTTGGTCCTGCTCCAGTTCATGATGAATCTCGTAAAATATGAACGTCACTTCTCATTCTCTCTCTGCTTCTCTCTGTCTCTCCCTGTGTCTCTCTGTCTCTGTCCTCTCTCTCTCCCTCCTTCCCTCCCTCCCCTTCCCTCCCTCCTTCCCTCCGTCCTTTCTCCTTCCTCCCGACCTCTATCTCAGTGGTATTTTGTGCACAGGTGCCCGTGGACTTCCTGTATCGCTCTCCATTTTCCCAGACGGACTCTCGGTGAACCTGGAGTTCAGGTTTAGCTAGACTAGCAAGCTCTGTGGATCCTCTTGTCTCTACCTCCCGAGCCCTGGGATTACAGTTATACACCAGCTTTTCCTTTGTTGATGCTGAGGTCCTGTGCTCATGTGACAAATGCTTCACCGACTGAGCCACCTGACAAGAGTCTTCCACTGTATTTTATCTTACCGTATATCTGTAGATAACAGAGAACAATGTTAATATATGTAATGTCTGTTACATGTAGTCACAGTATTTTCTGCAACTTTGTCACCTTTTCACTTAAAAGAATATGTATGTACTTAGTTTAGTTTAATGGAAGGTTTTCGCTATCAGTAAGATAGAGATTTCTTTTTGCTGCACAACACATTGGTACTATCATATAAATTAAGACTGTTGCCAAATTTAGAAATCCTTCTATTACATTTTTTTCCATTATATAACCAAAAATTTCAGGACATTTCAAGGTGTCATGGATAATTGCTAGTCTTACAGAATTTTTAGACTGATGACATTCATTAACAAGCCTGTCACAAATGGCTTCACTGTGGCAGCTCATGGTGAGTTTTTAAGTTATCTTTGCAATGTCAATATTTCATATAAAACAGTAAGAAATTAAATTTTTCTTTGTGTTTATGTCCTCATTAATTGGATTATCAAATTATCCAAACAGCATGTTTATTATTTCTTTAACAGTTTTTTTATTTTTATTACATTTACTTGGAGAGACGTGCACACAGCATGGCACATATATAGAAGTCAAATTCTTTACTTTTAGCTCAAATTTTATCTTAATAAATTATTGTTCTTGAACTTCCTAAAAATAGTTCATGTTGCTTTTTAATCTCAGCATTCTTACCACTTATGTTTCATATTCTTCTAAGTTTGTATAGAAATTTTCTTTGTTTCTAAGGAAAACACACACACACACACACACACACACACACACACACACACACAATGTTAGCATTTGAACAATTGTTGAAGATCATTTAGCTTCTGAGGCATTCTGATCTATTTGTATGAATAAATGATGTGACTTCATACAAGAACTCTCTGAAAACGCTTGTATTCCCTGCAGACCTGAATTCTTATTCTATTTTGTGCAATTCTCATGGTGATGTATATGGTACATCCTTAACTGTATATACTTTGTTACCAAATATATTTCTGACAGGAGAGAATTCCCCTTTGATCTGCCATGATGAGAGACAAATTATCTGCTTGCTGTTTGTAAATTTGAAGAGTGCAAGTATTTTCCATGAACTAGCTTGTTTGTCCCTTCATCATAGAATACTTCCATACTTGTGTAACTTCTGTCTCTGTACTTTGGACCATAATGATAGTTGGTATGATGAGTGGTCCCTCTACCTGGGACTATCCAGGAACATCATAACTATATATAGAAATGTGAGTTTTATGTAAACATAGCAAGTCCAAATGAAATACATCTTCAACTTAACTTTCCTACAAACACATCCAACAATATTCATATTCATTCAAAAGGCATGAAGAAAGGGAGTATAACAGAGCAATCTGAACTGGAAGGAACACTCTCCATCATGATTGAAATAGTTTTCTCTTAGGAAATATACAAGAATATATGCCTGTGAGAATATACTAGGAGGCCCTTTCCCAGGCCTTCCATCTTAGAAAGGACACAGGAAGGACTTTGATATTTAAGCCTAATTGCCTTGCTGGTAGATATATTTTTGAGGTGTTTTATTCTGTTAGGATAAACATGATGAATTAGAGACTCAAGTTCCAGCCTCTTCCAACTTAGAGAAGGTGGGAGAATGCAGGAGACGAGTACCCACTGCTACTCTACAAAGAGGGCAGAGTTGGTGATGGGCAAACTGTTCAAATATAGTCTTTCGCTTAGCTTCCATGTCCCTATCTGTTTCCTCACCTCCACTTCCAAGACCTTCATGCTCTGAGCTTCCCACTAGGATGCCAAGCCACTCTTCTTCCAGATCTGCTCTCTGTGAAGTGTAGGCATAAGTATTTTGTAATCTACTTTTAATAAGGGTTCAACCTCTCCTCTAGCCTACTACCCAGCGGAGGTAGTGGAAGAGAAAAATTATTAGGATATGGGGAAGTGGACCTGTTCAGCAAAAGTTCTTTGGGGGAGCAAGCTCCATTTTCCTTCTCAGAAGTTTAGTCCTGTAGCAAACACCAAATAAGTTTCAGCAGCTGTAGACCAGTCCTCTAGGCAGGCAGACACCATGAACGAACTGGTAGCTACAGTCCAGTCCTTTTGGCAAGCAGACACCAGGCATGAACCAGCAGCTGTAGTTCAGTCTTGAAGAAACTGCAAAGCTCACCAAGCAGCCTGAGGCAAGGCTGCCACTGGAATGACATAAGCAGTTCTTGGGTGAACTTCTTTCAATGGTGGTGCTACCACAAGTTGAATTCAGCAATGCTATGTAAGCAAACCAATACATGTGTGTTATTAGAGAAGAATATCGAGGTGGAGCAAACCAAACCAGCGCTCAGTGCTCCTCTCCCACTGTCTGTGAAATCATATTTATACTCCTTCATCCACAGTCCTTTCACACGTTTGCTCTATCAAACCTTTCACCTGAGTCTGCTTCAGGAAAACAGTCTTTCACATTTGCTTTAGCAAGACATCTTTTCACCTGTGTGCCTCAACAAACCATCATTTGACATAACTAACTTTCCAAAGAACCTAGAAGCTTCTACTTAAGTGAAATCATGACTTCCTGCACCTGCTCAGTCACCATGCCTCTGATGGCTCCCTGGCTACATTGCACAAGAACCCTGGTGGCCTTAAAAAAGATGTGCTGTTCTAGTGGGACCCATGATCTTAAGAATTGTTTATAATCAAATCCTTGGAGTCAGCACTTCTGTTCTATTGTGAATAATTATCATAGATTAGCTTAGTGTATGTTGCCTACAGGGAAAGTCGGTGGCGTGTATGTAGTCTCCCAAATGTTAAAGCCATTCCCATTGTAAAACACACTAGCAAAAGCTTATATTCACTAAAGGCATTTGTTCATGTCTCCTTGTTCTTATTAGCTCACGCTTTACTAGATCCTCCTTATCATTTTAGAGAAGCGCTAGAATGGAACGGAATTATCTTTATTAAAGTCGTCTCTCCTGTGGCTGCAAACACTGTCTCTACATGTCGAATACCACAGTTTCGTCTCTCCTATTACCACAAAAGAATTTGTGCTGAATGCTGTTGCCAGCCAGGCTTAGCCAATGAAGTCTTCTTGAAATCTAAGTAGTCCTCTTGGGATCTGTGGTGTTTCACAGCTTTAAGAGGCTCTCCCTTGGTGAGCCCATGGGTTCTCCTACCACCCGGTTCATATAATTCCACGTCTCACTTTTCCATGACAATTACCCCTCACACTGCATCCACTTTCCTACAAATTGCTTATAGACAAATTCTACAAATTGTCATACAGGCTGGTCTTGACCTTCATCTGGAATCTGAAACTCTATCTGGATTTCAGAACCAGATTGGTGAACCTTGGCAGTCAGACATTAAATGTCTGTTGAACAACTGGTTCCTATTGTGTGTTTAGCTTTCGGTAGGCACAACAGTGGGAAAGGTAGGTCATTTAGAAATTCAGAAAATATCCTGAACTGTCTCTCGGAGGCTCTTAAATTTAAAGCTAATGGTTGGCTGTACACCATTGCTACACTCATTATATTTCTTGGCTGTACATCAACCTCTAAATGTGCTCCTAAAATTCTAAGGGTTCACCTCACAACTTCCCTGCTTGGGCTTGTTTCCGCACCATTAGTCTTCAGAGTAAGTAAACCAAAGAGTGTGGTTTCCACTAACCTGTCTAAGTATCATGAGCTAACATCCACTGGCCGTTAGAAATGTAAAGAGTGCACTTTGGGTTTTTCAAGAACTAAAACCATAATGATAATACCAGCTTTCTACGACTCCCTCCATGTTCAAAACCAGTGATGTAAAGCTTATGGTGGCATCGAGTTCTTACATCCCTGGTATGCTAGAGCCCCACAGTTTTCCCATAGAATTGCCATTTAAATAAAAGTACCTGGGTCAATAGTCTTAAATGTACAGCAGATTGAACACAGGGCCTTGCAATGCTCTACCATCAAACTACACCTCTAACCTACTTGTGTCTCTCTTATTCACCTCTATCTTTATAAAGCTGCCATGATCAACTTACTCAACATCTATTTCTAGACTTCTTTCTCCTTTTGAAAGGCTGGAGGTGTAACACAGGGCCTTGCACATGCTGGACAAGTACTCTCCATCCCTGGGCTATGTTAATGGTCCTCAACACATGTCTTTAAATACTCGCTATGCATCAGACATCAGTTGTAATTTCTATGTGATCCGTGTCTTCATTTGGTTTGGACCTTATGATGTTTGTTACACTATGAACAGTACCAAGTCCAGGAAGAGCTATAACACACAGTTGTTATTATTGGATAGGTAATTGAATAGCTATAGCTAATTAAAGTGCATGAATAAGAATCTTAGCACAGATGGAAAGCCGGGCAGTTATGCATTTAGGATATTGTTTCTTTTGCTAAAACAAGCAACTGTAAGTTTGATGGCTTAAAAACAACCTAGGTCTATTATTCTATAGTTCTGAGGTCAGAAGTCCCCCCAAAACATGTACTTTCTGGATATTCTAGGAGAGGATTTGTTTGCATTATTTTGTAGCTTCTAGAGATCATCTATTACTTGCTTGTAACCACTTTTACATCTTTAAAGCATGGCACTCATGCTCATTTACACAAACTCTGTCCCCACCTTTGCTGATCCCACTGTCCATCTACCCTCTAACTTTAACCTCCTCTTTCTTAAAGAACCCCATGTCTATAATTGGTTTATTATACAGTTTCATACAATCATCCTATCTCAGGCTCTTTGACTTAATCATGCTACAAAACCCTTCCAGCATCTGTGATAACATATCTGTGAGTTCAAGGCATGGGTCATGAGTCTTTTTAGGGGTCAGCAAGCTGCCTAACACATCTCGTATGTAAAGAGCCACACTCTAGGGAGGTGGAAACAGTTTATACATAGAGAAGGATATTGCTGATGCAGTCTGGAAACTGTAGATAGAAGAAAGAGTGTTTGTTATAGGAATGAGAAAGCCAAGAGCCTGAGAATCAGTAAGAAAACAGTGATTGGCTGGCCTGTGTAACACTGGGTAATTCTGAGTAATACTAACAAAATGGAAACTGGTGACCATTTCATGGACTGCCTGAAGGACCTGCCAAGGGGTTTGGACTTTATAAAAAAATGTAAACCAAGAAGGATTTAGTGTGGCTTAAAACAGCTCGATAATCAATGCCATTGCAATAAACTTTAATGTTCTATGCCTAACAGCATTTTGTGAACTCTCGGAATAATACTTTTTTAAAGATTTACTTATTTATTTTATGCTGCTGTCTTCAGACACACCAGAAGAGGGCATCAGATCCCATTACAGGTGGTTGTGAGCCACCATGTGGTTGCTGGGAATTGAACTCAGGACCTCTGGAAGAGCAGTTAGTGCTCTTAATTGCTGATCCATCTTTCCAGCACCCCCAGAATAATATTTTTAATGTAAAATAAACTACATAGAGTAATAGGAAAGCTAACTTCATGAAAATCAATGATTATATCAGCCACTGTAAGATATATGTGTGAATCCAAGTTGTGAACCAGGCAAGATTCTGGTTCTGTTCTCTCTTTCTTCTGTTTTGAGTTCAGAGTTTTAAGAGCAATGGACTTTCATCTGCTTCACCAAAGCTCTAATATCCTCTTGCCTTGGCCTTTGACACGTGCTATTCTTCTCATTTTAGTATTTTTATCCTCCCCCTCCACATCTGAGTACGAGAATCACTTTATTCAGAAAATACAATGAACTCAGACTAAAGAATTTCTTCCACTAGTTTGTCATTCCATGATTTTCTTTAATGAAAAAAGTTCACATACATATCTGCTATATATATATATATATATATATATATATATATATAATTATTTATTAATCATTGTCTCATCAACAGATAGTAATTTCCAGAAAAACATGGCCTATACATACTGGCTGCACATAGTAGAAACACAATATATTTTAAAGATTTATTTTCATTTTAAGAACTATATGCAGATGTGTATGTGTTCATGTGGCTAGGCACATATGAGTGCAGATACCTGTGGAAGCCAGCGGCTCCAAATCCCCTCGAGCTACAGACAGTTGTAAGCTGCCTAACATGGGTGCTAGGAACTGAACCTGGAACCTCTGGAAGAGCAGTAAGTGTTCTTAACCTCTGAACCATCTCTCCAGCCCTACACGATACATTTTTTAAAAATAAATGTTTAATTTTAAAAGTTTCAGAATTTCAGAAAAGTTGTGTGGCATAATACAGCAAAATGTGGTTTCGTTTATTGTATTATTGTTATCTGACATCAATATACTTCATTTTTACAGTAAATAACTAAGTGTTGGTCCGCTGCCATTAACTAAATCCCATACCCATTCATATTTCCTTAGTTTTCCATGTACTACTTTTCTGTCTGAGAGACTTGCCTAGAATATCACATTTTTAAATCACCGTGTTTTCACGTACTCTCTTTTGTGTATGGGTTTTTATTGTTGTTGTTGTCATAGCTTTACTTATTTATTTTTATTTTTATTTTTTTTGTTATCCTTGATAGTGCTGAGTCATACTGGTCAGGTACTTTGTTGAATATTTCTCACTTAGGATATTTCTCTCTCTCTTTTTGTTTTCTGTTGTGGTTGGATCATGGCTTTGGATATTATAGAAGAAAGACAATAAAAGTACCATACCTCTTGACATGCCAAGGACGCATCCTATCGGCATATGCTATCATTGTTGATAGCTTATGGTCTTAGAATTTCTACTGCTGTGCTAAATTTTGCTTTCCTCCTCAGGGAGGCTGTTTTATATTTCATAAGATATCACACCCCACTCTGAGACCTCATATCTCATGTGAGTTATAGATATCCATGTTCTATTATTCACCCATTGTAACATCCTGTGGCTTTTGACTGCCACATAGTATTCTGTATTCGCTATTCAGTAACGCAAAGTATGGTTTCGCCATCCTACAGGGCGCCCTGTGCTTCACCCATATGATTTACCCTTTTCCCGAACCTTAGATTCCTGAATAAGCACTAGTGTTTGCCATGGTCATGATTTTCTCATCTCTAAAGATGTCATAGCAATGAAATAATACAGTATGAGACTATTTAATTGGAGATTGATTTATCTCAGATTAATTAACAATTATTGTTATTAATATATTGTTATAATTTATCATATTAATATTATTAATCATTAACCAAAGAAGGAGATATCTTGGCATGGTGCAAGAGCACATTTCTTTGAACTTATGACTAGGAATCTATTTTATGAATTTACCAGTTTGTCTATCTGGTCACCTATTGAGGAAAATCTTGACTACTTTCATTTGTGGTGATTATGAATAAAGTTGTTCAAGTTTTTCTGTAGGCATGTTTTCATCACAACTGTATAAATATTGTGAGCATGACTGCTGGATCGTATGCTAAAACTGAAGTCTAATGTTTTCTGAAGCGTCTGTGTCAAAGCGTTTTCGAGTGGATTATTACCAGATTGTTCTAGTGTTCTTTCAGGTTATTCTGTGGATTCTTGATTGGGATGTTAAAAGCTGAAGATCAACTTTAGTGAAGATCCTGAATCAATGGTTCTGGCCAGAGAGTGAATGTTTGGAATAAGGGGTAGCTGAAGAGGTTAAGAATCTTCTGGCATTTCGATCTTTGGAGTTAAAAGTATAGAATCCAGGCAGGGGGTATGCCAACATTATGTGAGAGTTCGATTTTGATGTTAGATATGGCTCCCAGGTGTCTAATTCAGGCAACTTGGTAAATAGGGTTTAGAAGAGGGTAGCTCGTGAGGGTGTGGATTCAGGACTCTCACATGAATCTAAAGTGCCTTGTTGCTGCCCTAGTTTCTCCAAACGGGGAATGCCACGAGGCAGTTGTACATGTGCGTCCTGAGCTCAGAAATCAAACCTGCTTATCAGGTTAGAGCAGCATAAAATTATTCACAGTTGCAAAGGAGCCAATAGTAAATTTTAACTTAGTAAGCTGTCAATTTTGGTTTAAGAACCACAATTACCATTACATTTCAATCTCCGACCTACAACACATCTGTCTGTTGAGTGACAGTGGCTTCACAATGAAGATAGATATCTGCACCTGTATTCTTTTATGTCTGCTTGCTAAAGTCTTCTGCTTGCCAGCCTGTATAATTCAACCTCCTTCACCAGCTACCTTCTGATGCTTCCCTTGAATTGTGCTATTGTTACCCTTCGAAACCAAGAGAGAACACAGACACCACCTATCCTAGCCACCCAGTCTTGAGAATGAACGTAATTGAGTGTGCAGGTGAACCTAAACAATTAGATTACTATATGCATACATCCATGCTCATTAAATTAAGTAATGACCTTCTCTTAATGCAAAAGAAACATCTATACTGTGACCCTAAGAACACCCTCTTCCCAGCCCTGCTGTGAAAATAATGCTGAACTTTTTTGTTTTTCTAAATGTAATCAAATATAGGTTCTGTTTTCCTGCCCACCAAAATTAGGAAGAAGTCTAGTTTCTGTACTAATGGCCTTTCTTATTTATTTTCTTTTTTGAAATTATAACATAATTACATCATTTTCCCCTCCTGCTTCCTCCCTTTAAATCCTTCCATATATTCCTCCTTGCTTTTTTTCTTCAAATTCATGTCCTCTCTTTTCATGACTGTTCTTTAAGACTCTCTCTCCTCCTCCATCCCCTCCATCCTCCTCCTCTCCTCCTCTCCTCTCTCTCTCTCTCTCTCTCTCTCTCTCTCTCTGACACATAAGGTCCTAGAAAATGGAAACATGTACAGATTTCACACATTAGCCTCTGTGTGCTTGGCAGAGGCTACCAAGGCTGGGAGAAATTGACAACTCCGGAGTCAGGTGCCTTGTGACTGGCGCAGTCACTAGAGACTCTTGCCAAGTGGCTGATTATCAGGGCACATGGGGTCCTATTTCTCTGACATCTTGCTATCTTAGAGACAACTGCCTTCCAGAAATCTCTTTACCATGCTCCTCTTGTTGCTGCCCTATGTCTGCAAGACAGAGTGGTTCCGGGATTCAGTCGTTCCTTCATTAACTTTCACAGCATAAAGTTTCCATTCCATCTACCCTTTTACAAAGTCCACCTTCAATGTGGATTCTGCTATCTGTTCACAGGTTGGAAAATAAACGATTCAAGCCAAAATAACAAGTGAGGGGCTACATTCTCTGTGTTTATGGAGCAGAACTACTCAACAATAGCAAATCGTTTGATTCAGTGAGAAGTCAAGGGTGAATTCTTTCACATGTAAATGTTGGGAATAAATATTTCAAACTGCTGACCAGATCAAACAAATATGACCATAAAGAATGGGTTACCATTTAAAAATGTTTATCTGTATTGAATGTAAATATGAAAGGAAAAATAAACAATTATGCTTAGTGTGGTAGTGCAGACCTATAAACTCAGCAGTTGTGAGTCTGAGTCAGAAAAACCTTTAAGTTCAAATGCAAGCAGGACCACATGGAGACACTCTGTTTTAAACTGTCTCTAATCGTAATTTCTAGATTTTCATTTCTAATCCTAACATTTAAACAATGGTGACCCTTCCCAACTATAGGTAAGGGAAACTCACCATACTTTATGAACAAGGATTGACAAGCAAGTTAAACATCCAGACTTGTTACATAATGTCTTACAGCCCTTGCCATACATGAACTGATTTGGACACATGAATGATAAGCATGTGTGCTTGAATATGAGGCCTTCGAGCAAGGGTTGTATCATTTGGCACTTTTTCTATTGACTTTCCCCAGCGCTCTGCACACAGTCTTCAGTAACTATCACAGTTACTGGTGGATTAGTAGAGAGAAGGGAACAGATGTCTAGTTATTATTTCTTGTCAACATATGAAGACAAGTTAGTGATGCATCGCTGAAACTTGCTAACATTTTTGGTGATATGATGGTGGTGGTGGTGTGTGTGTGTACAATGTGCACGTATAAATGTGTTTGTGTATTGTTTGTGTGTGTGTGTGTGTGTGTGTGTGTGTGTGAAACTTCAGTCATTACCATTGCAACATTTTATAAGGATACCATTTAGAGACATAGACATAAATCTAGTTAAAGGAATTATATATCAACAATGAAATCCTGACAGAATAAAGATGTAGAAACAAATTATAGTAGGACCCTTCCAGGAGGGCTGGGATTTTAATTTACCATAATGAATTAGTGCTTCTGTGCTTGAAGTTTCACAAAGTAAAACCTCATTTAAATGTTCACAGTTCATAAAGATCGCTGCATACCTTTGTGTCCCTGCCTGGTGTATGCACTGGTTCAGAGCACTACGCTATAGAAAGACCACATGAACACTGAGAGCATCCTTCACTCAACATACACTGCATTCATGTCCTCATCACCCACTCAACTCTGGTCCAGCCTCACCCTATCCAGCTCTGTGATGTTCTTCTACAAAACTCAGTGTTCTCATCTCACTCATGAGGAAACTGGCAGACTCAAACTGAAGGACTGCCTCCACAATCACCATCACGACCATACTGGCAAAGCTGACAAGGTTGTGAAAAACAGGGCAAGTGGAGAAACTGGCACAGGCCAGAGGAGAGTAAGGAGATACGACAACTGAATGCAAAGTGGGAACCTGGACCAGAGAAGGAGCCTTGGTGGGAGAGATGTGGAATGCAAGTTAAAGCCGTTGACTTGTCAGTTGCAGAGCACCACACTTCTGACAAGCAAGTCATAGACACCTGAGATGCTGACAAGAGAGGAAACTGGCAAAGCATACAGTGGGAACCACTCATAATATCTTTGCAGCATCTCATAAATACGTATTTCAAAAACAAACTTTATTTGAAGCATGTAGATAGATAGATAGATAGATAGATAGATAGATAGATAGATAGATAGATGGATGAATAGAATCACCCTAAAGTTAGTTTCCAAGAGAACCTAACTTGACTTCCTCAGTCAAACAACTTAATGACAATACAGGAGATAACAAATGGAAACCTGCCCTTGATTACTCTGTGACTCTAGAATATTCACTATCAATATCTTAGTCAAGTTGCGATCTCTTGGTTGAAAGTGACAGAGATTTCAACGGAAAAATAAATAAACTGTCAAGCTGATTTGATAGGTTAAGGTGCTTGCCAGCAAGCCCAGTCATCCTGAGTTTGAGCCCCAGGACCCACATGAAAGAAAGAGAGAATGGGTTGTTCTCAGACCTATACGTAAATGTGTGGCATGCTGTCACACATGTGTGTGCACACACAATAGTAATGTAATAAAATAAAAGTCAACTTTTCCTGGTTCACGTGACTGCAATTCTGGTGGATTCAATTCTGGCTCCAGAAAAAAAAAAAAAGGGTGGGGGATGATGTCATCAGTTCTCCCTAATCTGCTGTCCCCACCTTCCATTGCTTTTGCTTCATCCTGAAACTTTGGATCATGACCCTGTACACTTCTGACTCATATCCTGAGTTCAGCTTCATCAGAAAAGAGAATATGCTTCTCTTTCAACAGAGCGTCTCGGTGATTGTGACTGAATCATGTGCCCAGATACAAACCACTCTGACTCAGGATTACAACACCAGAGGTGTGAGTTAAGGAGGGGAGGGATTGCTTTTGTTGCTCACTGACTAATAGTTGTTCCTTAAAGGGGAAGCTTATCATCTTGATTCGGGCCTGAATAAGTGGATATAGAATAACAAGAGCCTTCTCCAGGCTTCCAGACTGGTTTATAGCCACAAGTCTCTCTAGAGAGCATCTCTAAAGTATCCTCATGCCCTCCTGAAACTTACTCAAGATACTTCTAGCAGCCCAGGATGTAGAGCAGGTGGACTTACCTGCCCTAAAAGAATCAATGCAAAAGAATGAAGTTAAATCCTCCTTCACCCCTGCTACATTTTCTCCTGCCCCTCTCATTCTTAGATCACTTGTAGTTTCTGAGACTGGCATGTTAAGCAGCAATAACCATTCGATGTAGCTGTTGCTTCACAACCTTACCGTCAGCCAGCAGTACCTTCCGTACAAGAGCTACTTTTTTCCTCACTGACTCCAGCCCTTTCCCCTGGAAAATTTAAACTATTTCTTCATCTTGGTTTTGGTCTTAGCTTTGGTTACAGGGGAACGAGCTCAGCTTCTCCATGCTATTTGTCCAGAAGTCACTGGTGTTTGATGTTCCAGCTTTAAGCATGCCTCCTAACTGGAATTTTTCACTTTACCTCCCTTCGGTTCACTTGGGCCATTTGGGCGAAGCATAATTACATGCTATTAACATACTCTTGGGTGGGAACATGAAGAGGCAGAGTGTGCTTTTCTGCCACCTGGGAGACCACATAGAGTCGTCGACGTCTGCACTTTAACTGACTTTTGTTGCCTTCCACAATGATGGCTCCAACGGAAAGAATTTGAAATTACCTTCCAGAAGCTGTCTTCCAGCTTTAACGAAGATGCTTGGTCCACATTTACAGTGGGCCAGAAGTGCCAGGAAGTTAACACTCTCAAGAGTAGGCATGAACAAGTGACAGGAGTTGGTAACTAAATATCCCTGTTTCTTTGCTTCTTGGGATTCTTTTGCCCTATGAAGGAAATGCCTTAAAGTCTCCTGGGGAAATAGCAAAACCTCTCCTTCTCAGGCTTTAGGCAAAATGCCATTGTTTCCATGGATGAAGAAACCAATCCTGTCTCCCTCTTGAGAGGGTAGGAGACTGGCGCAGATTCATAGCTGTGAAGAGGATGTAGAGAAAACAGGGCCCTGTTCCTAGGGGAAGAACAAAGGACCACCCTCAGCTCCTAAGCCTATGCCAACAAGCAAAGCCTGAAAACGCTCCCCTATCCAAGGCTGATCATATGTCCACAGCAGAGTTTCTCAGCTACAGGGGTGTGAGACCAGAATAATGAGAAGCTAATACCTCTAAAGAACAGAGTGTGGAGGTAAGCTTGAAATTCAGGGGAGGAAAAGGAATCCTCCATCTCCAGCACCAACACAGAGAAGCAAGCCTCAGAACCTGCTGAGTGGGAGGGGCTCTCAGAGGTGAGAAAACACAACAGCTTAAGCCTGAAACAAGGATGAGCACAGAGGAAAAGCCCTACTTCTTCATTCTGGTTCCACACGAAGGCCAAGGAAAGCAAACCAAAGACCTGTGAAGCCTATGGAGAATCAAGAGAAACAAAACAAAATCCAACACCAGCTCAGCTCCTGACTAAGGGCCTGAAAGACAATGCCTACAAATTTCTGGATTCAGATTACTCTTAAATTATTCTCTCCTGTTAAATATATAATGTCTGGAGCTTAAATTTTTAAATGAACATATATGCAAACAATTTTAGAGGTAAGAGAAAAAAATTCAGTAGAGTCAGATCCGTAAGTGGTCAGAATGTTGAAACCATGAGCAGCGTAGCCACTGTAGTAATATGTGGAAGGATCTTTGACTCATCAGAAGCCAGAACAAAGAAATAAATGTGCGGACTTCTAGAAACTGTGTTGTAGCTTATTAAAAAGGAAAGAATGAAGAAGGAAAGAGAGAAAAGGAATGATTGAAGAAAAACAGCATCCAAATGCTGAAGAACCAGACTGAAAGTCTAACATATATTAAAATAGAATTTTAAAAATGAGGAAAGATAATTAAGCAGAAGAAATACTTGAAGAGATAATGTCTGCAAAGTGTAAAAAATAAATAAATAAATAAAATCAGGTCTGAGAGGCCTAGAGACTCTGAAAGACAGACAGGAGGAAATACATACACGATCGATGTACTAAATACCAACTGCAGAGAAAACCTCTCAGGCAACAAAATGAAATGAGGGGATGAGCAAGGAACAAAAAATTACAGCAGACTGTTCATCAGAAACCTCGAAAATCAGAAAAGAACCCAATATCTGCAGGCACTGATAGAAAAATATTACTCATCCGTGTATGCTGTGCCCACTGCAAGCAGCTTTCAACAATAAACACGAGCTAAAGCTGTATTTTCAGATAAACAAGGCTGAGAGAATGCGCTGATGTAAGATATGTATAAAAGGTTGTTTGGCATAAGGTATGTATAAAAAGTGTTACAAGCAGGAGGGTATTAGAAATGCACACTTGTGACAAGTATCTGTAGGTAACACAGTATTGTATACAATAAAACTGTACAAGCAAAAAAAATCAAAGAGGGAAAAAATCCAGAATAGCCTCTTTTGTGTCTAAAGGAAGAATGTTACATTTAAAGATGAAGACAGTCATGAATGGCACAACAGGAGCATACAGAGAGCAGCTTTGCTTTAAACGACTGACAGGCATTTAGACAGAGGTTGCCAAGTGTTTCATGTACGTGGTCAGATTATAGTTTAAGCTCTGTGAGGCCATTGCTCCTTTCTGATGTTGCTCTTGCTATTTGCACAGTCCTTTGTGAACATTAAAAAATTAAATCAAAGAATACATGAAGACAGGCAATAGGCATAATTTTGCCTTCTCTGCTCCCCTCTTCCAATATAAGTAAAAGGAAGGACTATGTATAATGGTGTTAAATTGAAGTAAAATGCCTGGTAAAAACATTAGCAGAGATGGAAGAGAGGTGAGAGTCAGAAGAAAAGAGGGTGCTTACATTGTTGAAATCACACAATGATGTCATCAAGTAATATTGGATAAGTTAAAGTTGCATATTGCCAACCATACAGCTATTTGATTAAAAAAGAGAGGGAGAAAATGTAATTATGCAAGTTATTTAACTAATAAGAAACAAAACCTAGTGGACAATAACTGGAAAGATGATAGATCTAAATCCCAAAATAAAATAATTACATTAAATACAAACAGCCTAAATACACCTATTAATGGGGGAGATTGTCAGATTGGATTAAAAATTAATACTTACTGTATGCTATCTATAAGAAATTTATTTTGAATATAAAGACACTGATAAGTTAAAAATATGTGAATAAAATAGGTTTACCAAGCATTTCAAGAGCACATGGAATATTCACCAAGATGAACCATGACATAGAATACAAAACAAGTCTCAAAAAATGAAAAGAGTTAAAAATCACATAAATAAAATATATTCTCTGACTACAACAGAATTTAAATAGAAATCAGTGTGAGAAACTCCAAAGACTTGAAAATTGAACATACATGCTGCCAATTACTCAGAGTAAAAAAAGAAAAACAGCAAATTAGAAAGCATTTTAGTTGAAATTGAAACCTACTGATTTGTAAGGGGATCATTTAATAAAAATTTGAATTGATGGATTAAGCCTAGCACTGTTTTAGACACTAATGACACATTGATTTTAAAAGACAAAGATCCTTGTTCCTTAGGAGTTTATATTCTAGTTGAGGATGAGACCATAAACAATAAGCACATTAAGTAAATGGTTACTGTGATGGCTTTTCCTGGTTGTCAACTTGACTGCATCTGGAATTAACTATAATTCAGATATCAAAGGCACACCCGTGATACAGATCTTCAGGTTGGAAGACACAGGCTTCTGGTCCAGATCTTGACATGGGATGATACACGATACATGATTTTGATCCAGATCTTGAGGCATGGTGGCCATGAAAATTGTAGGCCCAGGCAAGGTAGTACATGCCTTTAATCCCAGGAGACTGAGGCAAACAGATCTCTGAATTTAAGGCCAGCATGGGACAGGGTGAGTTCCAAATCCAGGCGTGGTAGTACACACCTTTAATATGGCCATGCCTTCTGCTGAATGACAGAAGAAGGTAGATTCACTCTTCTTTGACTGCCTGCACTTACTTGCCAACCCATCTGTTGGAACCCACTCCTTCTAGATTCCTTCTTACAGAAAACCAGCTGAAACAACCAGCCTTGTGGGACTGAGCAACTACTATTTCTTGGACTCTCCATTCACATCTGCTGACTGTACTAAGTCTTTACAATAAATTCCTGTAATATAGAGAGACATCCCATAAATTCTCTGACTCTAGAGAACCCTGACTAAGACTGTTACACATACCAGTATATCACACATGCTTTGAACAAGGGAAGGTAGGACAGAGAGGGGAAGTCAAGGCAGGGTACAGTGGGCAAGGATACAACTTAAAGTAGCTGGTTAGTCCAATGAGTCTCAAAAGTTGCATTTTAAAAGAGATTTTGAGCAATAGTTTAAAGGGCTTGACAGATGAATACTTTAATTGTTCTGAAACTGAGAAGAACGGGAAGAGCTAAGATCTAAGCCTACCGGTTTAGTTCTCAACCTTCCTAACGCTGCCACCCTTCAGTATAATTTCGCATGTTGTGGTACCTCCAACCTAAAATTATTTTCATTGCTACTTCATAAATAATTTTTCTATTATAAATCATTATGCGAAATCTGTTTTCTCATTAGTCTTGGGTGATCCCTGTTAAGGAGTCATCTCACAGGTTGAGAACCAATGCCCCTAAAATGAGTGCATGCTTAGCATGTTCTAGGACCAACAGGCCAGTGTGGTCAGGACAGTGAGGGGGTGGGATGGGTAGAAGCAGAGAAGGTTGAGGGTATTACATTTGTCCTGTCTAATTTTATACCCACTTGACATAAACTGAAGTCATCTAAGAGGAAGGAATCTCACCTGAGAAAATGCCCTTTTAAGACTGGGCTGTGGGAAAGCCTGTAGGGCGTTTTGTAATTAATGATTTATGGGAAAGGCCCCACCCATTGCGGAGGGTGCCATCCCTGGCCTGGTGGTCCTTGTTCTATGAGAAAGAAGGCAGAGCAGGCAATAGGGAACAAGCCAGTAAGCAGCACCCCTCCGTGACCTCTGCATCAGCTCCTGCCTCCAGGTTCCCACTGTGTGAGTTCCTGTCCTCACTGCTTTTGATGATGAACTGTTATACGGAACTGTAAGGGAAATAATCCTTTCCTCCCCAGGTTTTGGTCATGGTATTTTATCACGGTAAGTAATAGTAACCTTAACTAAGACAACAGCTCATCTATGGTGCTTCAGGCACTACAAGAACTTTGGCTTTTACTCTAAGTGATGTGGGACTTACTGAAGGCTTTGTGTAGGCGATGCTCTGTGTAGGTGGGCTGGAGTGGAGAAGTCCAAAAATAATGGAAATCATACTAAATGGGGGGAAATAGTGGTGGTTTGGACATGTAGGGGTGGAAATTCTTAGAATTATTGTACTCTAGATAATAGTTTTTTTAAAAAAGAAAAAAGAATCTAGGTGACTTTCTCTTTAGGAGCTTGTACTTCCTCTTGAATATATATACTGTGCCTTCCTTAAAGCGCTCTCCTTCTCTCTCTCTCTCTCTCTCTCTCTCTCTCTCTCTCTCTCTCTCTCTCTCTCCCTCCCACCCTCCTTTCCTCCCACCCTCCCTCCTTCCCCTCTCTCCCTCCTTTAAATCTAAGCACATATTTTCATCTTAACAAACCTCTCGCTTGTCTTTACTTAGAATCACTTCTTTATAAACCATCACAACTTAAAAAGAGAAAACATGCTTTGATGCTTCCCAATGTGTTAGAAGAGAAGTTGGAATTCTTTCCTCCCCAAAATGCTTTTTGGTCATGGCGTTTATCACAACAACGGAAAAAGTAACAGAAAAGCATACCTAATAAAAATTCTAATCAGAGCCACGAACAGGCTGTGTTTGGTACCCCTGCAACAAAAAGAGATCAGAATGGTTCCTCGATGATCTATTGGAGTCATACCTGTCTGGGGACTTCATTGCCAAAGGCTCACTTGAGAAAAAGAACTCCTGACACCTGCCCGGTCTCTAGACACCCACGTTAGACTCCCCATAAGCAGAGGGCTCCCGTTGGCTCCCACTGCTTCTGCTCCATTATTTACCATCCCTGTTTGAGACACGCCATTATTGCCTTGACCTTCGAAGACCCATTACCTCAGCTGCAATCAGGGACACTTCAGTTAACTCATTGATGGCTTGGGTGAAATTGTTTTGTTTGGTCTGCCATGGTGCCCTACCTTGGTAAATACATGTCAGTTCACATTTACAAAACGTCATTTGTGAACCAAGCATCAATCCAGGGCCTGTAGAAAACAGAGCTTACTCAGAGCAAGTTATTGAGAAGAGAAATACAAGAGGAAGGGAAAGAAATGAGCAGGAAAATCTACACAAGATGGTAGAGGATTTCAAGAAGCCAGCCTGGCTGGCATGAAAAGTTGAAGGAGCAAGTCCTTGAGATCTGACAGTGGTGTTTGTATGAGGAAAAGTACAGAACGTCAGGGAGGTGACCTTCCACAGGGGAATACGATTCAGTAGACAATAAATGCTCCAATCTGACTTCGCTATAGACCAAACCAGTTAAGGTCCAGGTGGTTAGGGCAGGGTGGGGGGGTGGGGTGGGGGGGTGGGGGGTGGGGTGGGACATGCTTCTATGCACACTGTGAAAGCAGAATAGGAGCAGATGAGGAATGACTGAACAGGTTGTAGGGAATGAAGACTAAGAGTTACCCCCAAGTCCTGAACCTGGAAGGCTCGGAACTGAAGAACTGGAACTGAGGCATTCCAACTTGAAGACTGGCTGAGGACTAGACATGGCCAGAGAACTGGGAAGCCCAAACTGGTTCTGGGGAAACAGCTACGCTAGGAGGAAGATGTGGTTTTGTCAAGAGCTACTGGAAAAGGAAGTTAGCTAGAGAGCATAGACGCATGGAGGTTCCTGGGCCTGAAAGGGATGATTTGAGTGGAGTAGAGGTCAAACACCCAGCAGGAGGCAGATTTAGAAAAATAAATGAAGAGGAATTGCCTGGGATGGGTACTGTTTCATGGCGGCATTTCTACAGAGGAAGATAATTATTCAGGAAGAGGTTGGAAGAAGGCTTTGTTGTTGAGTTTACGCTTTGTCTTGTAAAAGGCAATTATCTCATGGCTCTCTCAAGGCAAATCTGTGCTACTAAATTAACTAAATGTTTGCTAGTGGAGAAGAGAGGAAAGAAATGCCAGAGCAGAGTTCTTTGGAAAGAGAGAGGGATGTGGTACAAAAGCACACAGCACAAACATTGGTACAGAACTCGTCATGGGCCTGCTCCTCTAAGGAGAGAAAGCAATGTCTGAACACAAACATTTGGATCCTGTAGAAAGGATCAGGCAAATGTCGGCCTTTGCTTATTATGGTCCCTATGCACTTTACTAGGCCTTGTTTTGCTCTAAAAGCTGGCATACATTTCTGAATGCTTTCCAGATTTAACAAGCCATTAGATAAGACAATTCAAGCAACAATCCATGATGACGTCTGACTAGGACCCTTATCTCCATGACCAGTCCACATGAGGTCACTTGCAACATTTACCGTGAAGTCAATGCCCAACTGAAATCTGTACCCCCGTAAGTGAAAATGGAATGGTGTGTGCCAAGAGGAATGTCCCTACCTGCTGCTGCCCTCAAAGAGACAGTTAAGGAGAATTCTTACGACACCTGACTCTCTAAGACTCTCTGAAAGCAATTGAGTCTGCACACTCCAACTGCAGACTCCGTTGCTATGTAAACTGTGCTTCATAAGGCATTTAAGGACTTAACACAAGTGGCTGAAGGTTTAATCTTTTAATTCCATTGCTCCATAAGTTCCTTGTAGGTTCAGTGAACAAGGAATTCAGACATAATATTAAAAACCCATTTCAGGAAAGGGCTTAGGGGATGGGGAAAATGGACTGCATTTTAGTGCACAAAAGAGACTCCACACTAGTCTCTAGATTTTAGTCTAAAGGGCAACTCTTGTGCCCAACCTGTGGAAAGACATGTGCTTGCACAGTAAATTGTCAAGTAAAGGTGCACTTTGCCACCTCCCTCCACCCGCCCCACCAACTGCCCCCTTCATTACAAAGCTTTCATGTATCTATGACCAATATTGGTCATGTTCCCATGTAAAGGGCTCAATTCCCTGTGAGATGTTGTGTGTCACTTACATTCTTGGGACATTTGCACTTATAAAAACAGTTACCTGGTCATATTTTCAAACACAGCATGTATGTTCAAGCTACTTGTCACCTGGCCAAGAAAAGTGAAAGCCACTAGCTCTCCCAGGGTGGCCCCAGACATGCACAGAGTTGTCACCACGCTTGTGTCTGGAGAAGGCTGTACGCAGAGTGTAAGCAGTTCTTTGATGACTGCAGAGATGGAGACAAATTTAACTTGTATAACCCACAAGGGCAAGGGGGTGTGTGTGGATGACATTTAGAAACTGGCTCACATACTGAATATGTGGACATTAGCTGCACCATAATAGATGGAGAAATATAATATCAGGGGAAAGCAAATTACAATTTATCTAGCCTGAATAACCAGAGCTCGTTTACATACATCAGGTTTAATTTTATTTTTTACGAGTCACTTGAGGGCAAGGCACATTTGCTACTGGAAGCTTGAAGGAATGCTGAACAAACACACTCTTCCCTTCTCCCCACCCCTCAGGAACGTGACTAGTGACTGAACAGGCATGACACCCCTTGACACTTTTCTAAAATTGCCTACTAGAATTTTCTTCAGTTTTTAATTTTCAGTTTCTTTAACTGTTTAGTCACTCAAAGACCAGGACTTTTTGAGAAGAAAGCACTATGCGTCTGGAACAGGAAAGGGGTGGTGAGCTGGAGGCTAGCACTACCCCAAATTTCTCCTTTTGACAGAGAAGATAATTAACGATCTATACCTACATACACTTTTCTGCCTATAGAAATGAAGACAATGCCAATCCCTTCAAGGGAGGATTGCAAGAATTAGTGCAATGTTTGAAACTCTCTTGGCACATTAGACACCAAAGTCTACTGCTACTGCTCAGAAGTATCATAAATATTGCATTTTGTTTTGATAGTAGTATTGCCAGTGGCCTTTCTTCTTTATGTCATAATTCTGAGCATAATAGGATTTGTTTTTGTTTTTTTTTTTTAAGAAATGAGCAATTTCTCAGAGGTTGCAGACAGAGAAACAAGTATAAGAGAAGTGTTTTCAGCATAGGAAAAGATGTTACTATTGGGCTCACTAAAGTGTGAAGAAAAGAGAAAAGTTGAGGCATAATTTATCAAGTCAGGTTAAGTTAATTTTTATGCATGTATGTAAAGGTCTGATAACAAAACAAGAAGACTTCAACTTTTTCTACTGTAACCTTTCTGTATATATTCCATTATGACAAGAATTTAGATTATTTTTCATCTCCTTTCTTTCACATTAATGTTCAGATTTTTATAATCTTGTGACCAACCATGCTATGGTGGTCAGAGTCATCAAATAAACGTACAGGATACACAGTGAAATTTGAATTTCAAGAAAATAAACAAATTTTAGTCTCAAAATTTCTTGTCAGAAGGAGGGACATACTACAACTACTACTGCTACTACTACTACTACTACTACTACTACTAGTAATAATAATAATAATAATAATAATAATAATAATAATAATAATAATAATTCCTATATATGTGAGACTCAAATTTAACTGAATACCTTTCATTTTATCTGCCAAACTTAATGTTGCTGAAATGTGTATAAATCTGTGGAAGATATATCAGTTGGCTGGGATTGTCATAATTAAAAGGGTCTAAATCTTGACAGGGTCAGAAAAACATGAATCCAACAAGTAGAACTATAGTTAGCAAAGTGGTTTGGGTGGCCTATGCAGGGCAGGTAGCCTAGCCAACAGTGGCAGCCCCAGCAGAAGAGGGAGTTGTGGTTCGAGCCTGACTAGCCAGGTGGTTCCAAGATCTAGCAGTGAATGCCTCAGGAGAGAGGACTGTTCCCAAGTGTTACAGCCGCCCCCAGATGATCCTCAGTGAAATAATATGTGTACTTACTCCATGTGGACAAGGAGTTTGGACCGTGGGGTGGGATTTAGGGGGCAGATTTTGTTTCTGTTGATTGGGTTTGAAATGTTAGTGATACTCTATTTGCATGGGGAAGGACTCCAGGTGCTACGTTAGGCCTAAGGTCCTCTCAGTGCTTTGAGATTCTCAGGCTCTGAGTTCACTCAACCTTATCAGTTCGTAAGCATGACTGGTGGCATGGCCCACTAGACCTACAATAATGGATGTGACAGGGCCCACCTCATCCTGGTATTGTGGTCCTCAGTGCTATAAGAAAGCTGGCTGAGCAAGCCATGAGCTGCAAATCAGTAAGCAGCACCCCTCCGTGGTCTCTACATCAGCTCTCACCTCCAACTTTCTTCCTTGTTTAAATTTCTTCCCTGGCTTCCCTCATGATGGAATGTGACCTAAGAACTATGAGCTGAAATAAACCCTTTCCCTCCTCAAGTTGCTTATGGTCATGGTGTTTTCTCACAACAATAGGAACCTAAGACAAGTCTAGTGACTGACGCGTCTCTATACAAACTATTGCCCCATTGTTACTGACAAGTAAAGGCTTTTCTGATTAACTGACTCCATAAGCACCGACTGAAGAAAAAAACCCCACTCAAAATGGAAGCTCCATTGACCAAAATGAACACTTCTGCAGATTCTTCGAATTTGCATTTCTAAATATGATCAGCATCATGGTGGGGTGGGAGTTAAAAATATACAGAAAAGGACTCCAACTCTGACCAACTGCATTAAAGTTTTGATGTAAAAGATGAGCATTAGCAGGCTTTAAAGCATGATTTTAAAGGTGATTTTCCACCTTCCCAATGCTGGACTCTTTAATACAATTCCTCATGCTGTGGTGACCCCCAACTGTAAATTGTTCTTGTTGCTACTTCATAACTGCAATGTTGCTACTGTTATGAATCATGTCACAAATATCTGTGTTTTCCAACAGTTTTAGGTGAGCCCTGTGAAAGTGTCCTTAGATCCCCAAAGTGGTTGAGACCCACACTCTGAGAACCACTGCTTTAAAAACTTTGTAGCACGGCAGTGAGAAGCCTTTTCTAAAATATTAGACAGAAGGGCTGGAGAGTTGACTCGTCAGTTAGGCTCACTTGTTACTCTCGAAAAGCGACAACCACGCAGTGGCTCACAACTGTCTGTAGCATCCGTTCTAGGGGATTTAACACCTCCTTTCACCTCCATGAGCATGAGTACCAGACACAGACTCACATGAAGGGAAATACTCACCATGCAAGAGTTAAATAAAGCAATAGGTTGGATAGAGGAAAGAGTATGGGCCACGACTTCAGACCAAGTCGTCGTCAACCCACTTTCTTATCACTACAGCTCTCTGTTAGAAGCCTTGAGTCTCCTTGAAGCCTTGGTATTGCTACAGAAGTGACATAATTATTCTGGGATACATTATCCTGGCCATCCAGAGCCTTTCTTTTCTCCCATGTAAAGAAAGTGGAATTACGGCACTGAATTGTTTTCAGGATTTGTCTTTCTTGACTGCTGTGTTATTTAGTGCTTGGAAGCTGGTCTTGCTATGAAGAAGAGACAGTGTCTTCCTCGCTGGTACTTTGTTTTATTATCTTGGCATTTCACAGAGTCTGGACTTAAAGAGCTGGGGATTTTGGGTAGCAAGACATTGTGAAGAGAAATTTCAATTGGTTTATCACTCTCATTAATGCTTGCTGGCTTTTGTCTTTGGTTTTATAGCCAAAGCGTTCTTTGGAGCACTTACGCCACGCTTACTGAGAAGCATTCATTAGATCTGTAGGACAGAAAGTGTTCGTAGATAATTCACCTATTTTCCCTTAATATTAAAATATTACCTATCCTTGGTCCATTTGTCAAAAGGAACATTAAAAATATTGTTTATTGAAATGAAGACTTTGTATTTGACCAGTAAAATTGCCAAACACCCCCCTGCTGTATATCTATCCATAATAGTAACTACTATTTCTAATACAGATTCTTTGCATTTTTAAAGAATATATATAACAGACAAACTTAGGGAAGTAAAAGTTGTTTGTGAATGTATGGTTGAATTTCTTTTTACCACAGAAATATTACAATACAAAATTAGTTTCAAATGATATAATTTGATATGGCATTTCCCTTTTAGTCGGTACATTTACATGTACAGCAGAGTTGAGGATTTCGTTCGTTGGTTTCATTTTCCAGAGAGCAGGATATTAGATATTGATTTAGTACTAGCCTGACAACCTCTGTCACTTGTTAAGCAATGCCGTTAGTGGCATGGTTGAATTTAAGCCTCTGAACTTGGATTACAGATATAGCTCAGTGGTCAAGTGCTTGCCTAGCATTTTAATTGCTCTTTTTGTTACTCTAACCAAACACCTGACAGAGACAACTTAGAAGAGGAAAGGCTTATTTTGGCTTATAGTTTTAGTTCTTTCAGTGGTGTGGCAGGCTTGGTAACACTCTGTCCTCAGCCATAGGAGAAAGAGATGGCTGGTCACATTGTAGTGGCAAACAAGAAACAGAGTACACTGTAATCTAGGCCATATCCTTGAAGTTATGTTTGCTTGTGGTAGCCATACCTCACCTCTAAAGCAGTGGTTCTCCACCTTCCCAATGTTATGACTCCTCATGTTATGGTGACCCCCAAACATACGATTACTTCCCTCACTACTTCATAACTGTACTTTTGCTGCTGTCGTGAATTGTAATGTGAATATCTGACATGCAGGATACCTACTATGTGACTCCTGTGAATGAGTCATTTGACCCCCTTTGGACACCCAAAGGGGTCAAGACCCACTGGTTCAGAAGCATGGTTCTTAAGGGCCTACAATTTCCCAAAACAAGACCCTCAACTAAGGACCGAGTTCTCAAACATAAATGCTTATAGCAACATTTTACATTTCAACCTAATGAGTTCATGGCCCTGGATTCTACACTCAACAGCACAAAATAAAAGGGCCAGAGGCACTTCTGGGTTATAAGACACTGACAATTGTTTTTCTTATTTTAATAAACAAAACCATCACCCACAAAATACTGAGGTGTTATTTCTGTGATTTCATTTGCTTCTCTGTTGTGATTAAATACTGACCAAAAGTAGTCTGGGGAGGAGAGGGTTTCTTTCATTTTGGAAGTTACAGTCTGCAATCAAAGAAAGCCAGAGCAGGAACTCAATCACGAGCAGAGGTAAAAACCATAGAGAAATGTTTCTTACTGGCTTTCTCCCCTTGACGCAGTCAGCTGACTTCCCTATACAACCTAGGCCCCATCAAGCAGCCACCAGTCAATGGAATGCCCCCTAGATATGCTCACATGCCTGTCTGACAGAGGTAAGTCCTCAAGTCCTTAACTGAGCTTCCCCCTTCCCAGGCAACTGGAGATTGAATGAGTTGATGAGAATGTACTCTCTCTCGTTTGCGGTGTTACTTTTTCCTCTGTTAAGTTCTCCATTATTACTTTTTTAAAGAGGTTTCTTGGGAATGTTTTCACACTGATTTGGTGTTTGCATATGTGTGGATGTTGGGAGGAGCATACCTGTGGAAGTCAGAGGACAATTTGTGGAGTCCACTCTCCTTCCATGTGGGTCCTGTGGACCAAACTGAAGCCATCATGTCAGGCTTGGGGACAAACCCGCCGGGCATCTCGCCAGCCCTTATCTTCTTTTGCGTTGCTTTTATTTCTGCTTCTTTTCCTCCCTCTGGAACTCACATTGCACGTTCACTGACTTAGTTGATTCCCTCTGAGTTCTCCTTGTTCCGGGCATCTTACTAATTTGTGTTTAGTTTAGGAGAATCTTAAGGACTTCTCTTCAGTTCTGTGCTGTCTTCCTCACTTTTTTCTCTATCTTCTTGGCCATTTGTTGAACAATTCTTCATTCTCTTGTGTTTTAATTGAATCGAGACACTTCCCTCTACTGAATTTGAAAGTCAATCTCGCCACCGAAATTCCCCATCTGCTTATCTATGTTCTTTACATTTTTCACTAGGCCTTTTTAATATTAATGATATTATCTTGAAAGTGCATAGCTAATAAACAGTTCTGGATTTTGAGTTACCAATGTTGTCGTCGTTATTGGTTTTGTAATTGCTGGAAGTTGTGTGCTGGTGGGCAGTAGCGACTCTTCTACATGATGCACATATCTAAAGGTGCCATTTTCACCCTCTGCCGGACAGTCACGTGGGGACTAAGTCCATCAAGGGACCAGCTCAGCACATTTGGGTGGCACTGGGACCTAGTTCCTCTTAGTTCACCACTGTTTCCACCCTGGCCTCAAGTGGGGCCTCAGGTGCTTAAAGAATTATTCCCAGTCTCCCAGCTCTGCCTTTAGCTTTTAGAAATGGGTTTTGCTGTCACCCCATAAACGAGGAACTTTCTTCTTATTCCCCAGTGGGCTTTGCTGCATCTTACTCACTTCTAGGTTCACACTGAGGACCGTGAAGGGAAGTATAGGCTCTTTTGGTTCAGCCTGAGGATTAAGGCCAGTGAGTCTACACTTTGGGTGCCTTCTCCCAAGCTCCTACTGTAGATCTCTATCCTACACCATGACAGCCAGATTCTGCCTTGTGTGTCTAGTATGTCTTGAGATGCAGGAAATTCCCTATCTCTTTGCAGACCGAAGACTTCTACTGTGGGTATTCAGAATCTTAAATCCAGGGGAGAGTCAGCGTTTTGAGTCTATCAACAGCACCTGGGTCTTTAGAAGCAGCAACTCTCTGTCCAGCTACTTCACAGAGCAGGTGGACTTGACTTCTGCTTTCCCCCTGAGGTGCTGAAGGCAAGGTGTGTTCCCACTTAATCCCAGTACTTGAAGTTTTACTTCCCGTAAAGAAAGGTACAGGAGAATGAGCTATGCATAAATCACAGTCTCTTCCCAGTGGCATCTGGTCATGTTTTATAAACCAAGGACTCTCTCCTCCTGGCTCTACCTCTACCCTGTGTTTCTCACGAGCTTCTGACAAAGTCCTTGGGGAAGAGCTGCAGCCCGAGTCTGAGCTCCATCATATTCTGGGCTTGGGGTTTCCAGCTACATGAGTTTGCTCCTCTGGCCTCCCTGTCTTCAGGAATTCATTACAAATTTTAACAGGGTTCTTCTTTACCTCCATCACGGTTAACGCTCCCTCCTGTGCCTTGAAAGAGGAACTCATTCTCAGGTCTGATTCTAAGAACTTGATTCTCATATAGATGTGGTAGACTATCTGGGGTTTTGTTTGGCTTTGATTTTGAAAGAAGCCAACAGGAGCAAATTCTTTTGCAACTTTTTACATTCTAGTGGACGCAACAATTTGTCAGTAATTTAATACTGTTAATGATACTGTGTAGGCCTCACCTCTCTTAACTCTGGCATTGAATTCGGAAGTAAAATGTGAACTGTTTGGTTCAAATAAAGAGACCTCAGTAGGGGACTATTTACAAAAGTGCAGATGGATTCAAAGGAATGAGCAACTTTTGTAAAGACCCCAGCATTTGCACTTGATCCTAAATGTTTGTGTTTCATACATACATGCATACAATATGCTACGATCTCAGTCCACCAACCCTGCTGACCCTTTCCTCTTCCTAATCAGTCCCCCTCCCATTCCTACTTTCATGCTTTTGTGTGAGTGTGTGTGTGTGTATGTGTGTGTGTGTGTGTGTGTGTGTGTGTGTGTGTGTGTGTGAAGGGGTGGGGTGGGAAACTTGGTGGATTTGGATTTAGTAAGGTACATGTATAAGCATGTGTTAAAGATATTTATGAATATATGGGCAATTTAGCAGCCTACACCATGGAACACAATGATTCCCTCTTCTGCTCCAACCATCAACTGCCGAAGGCCACAGTCAAATGAGATCATTACCCAACCCATGATATAATATTGGTCTCAGTCTGATGCAGGGGGCTGCAATTACCATGTGTCTATGTCTACAGTGACTACTCCTTAAGCATCAGACAGCAAGTCACAGCATTTCCACCCATCCTTGGCTTTTCCTCAATGTTCCTTGGCCCTGAGAAGGGTATTGTGAATGCCTGGCTTAGAGCTTCAAGCTTAGCAGTCACTCAGTATCAGTGGACTAGTTGGCAGTCTCAGAGTTAACTTGTGGTCTACTGTAAGGAGGTTCTCCAGCCAAGGATGAGAGCTGCACTAGTCTCTGTGTATAAATAAACTATCTAGGAGATATTTGACCACATATCTATTCAATAAAACATAAACTTTTAATTTGTCATAAAGGCCTGAGGTGGATCTTAATCTAGGAGTCAAATTATATAAAAGGAGAAAGCCTGCCCTTGAGTCTATTTCTTTTATTTCAAAACAAGCGTGTTGTCAAGGTTCTCCAGGAAACTGAACCAATGAGTGTATGCCCACAAGTTCCTTGTAATGAATCTGTGTGTGTTGATGTGAAGGGACTTTATCCACTTCACTATGGAGGCCAGAAATACACAGATCCACGGAAGCGTCATCAGGCTAGAAACAGGAGAGCTGACGATTAAGTTCAAAGGCAAGAAGAAACCCATATCCGAATTTGAAAAGAGTCAGACACGAAGATCTCTGTCCTATATAATTGCAGTTTAATATTTTTAATTATTATTATCATGTTCAGGACTGTAAGTTTTTAGAATGAAAGTCACCCACATTAAGAGGGGCAATCTGCTTTACTTATTTCCCAACTCAAACACTGTCACAGTCACAAGCAAAATCATATTTAGGTAAATATCTGGTTGTTCGTGGTGCAGTCAAGTTCACGTGTAAAAGTAACTGTCGTGGCGTCTGCTTATCTCAGCCCATTAGGGTTTTTTATCTCCAAGGATTATAATAGTTTCTAATCCAAGAACTGATGGGGATGCACAGTGGGGGCGGGGGGGTGAGAAGTGGGCGGGGCTAGGGGGAGAGATACACACTCATGCTTTTGACTAGGAACACAAACAGGATGACTGAATCAAAGATGGTGTTTATGGAACACTCACCCTTAGCCTTCCAAGCCGTTCATGCATGTGCACCCTCCTCGTTCCATGAAAAAGAGTCTCTTAAATCTTACAGAGTTTTTAGAAGCTGTCCACACATCTACTCGTCTTCTCCCCTATAGAGTAAGAGAAAGACTTTCATTTGGCAGTGTAAATAAAACTTCTCTGGGGAATAGGGCAAAACATGTCTACTTTTCCTTTACCCCCCGCCCCAGGCTGTAACTATAGGGGCCAGAAGAGGTAGATCTGTGACTCTCACCAGAGCAATGTGCAGCCTCTATATTTCAGGTCCATTTGAATATTGGATAAGATAGTGGTGTTTTTCAGCTTTTCCTCAGAGGGATTATTTATTGGGCCAAGGTAACCACATGCAAAGTGGGGGAAGATCTTTTTAAAAATAAGTAAAGATCACCTCCGTCGGTTCTAATTCCATACACCTCTGACAAACAATGAATGTAGGCACTCTTACAGTTTTGTTCATTCTTTTTAACAGCCCTGTACAGAGCTGGGACAGTAGGCTAACCGTCTGTGGGGAGATGGCAAAGTCCTTGGTTAACATCAACATCGTGACTAGCAAAGTTATTCCCAGGGTCCACTATGCATGCTACTTAGGTACGCTTTGATGTTCAAAGAGCCTTGGCACACTTATGGTTTAGAAAACTCAAGCATTCCCAAACACCCCTAAGTTAGCCTCAAAGAAGGTACCATGGTATGGATGGTGTTCCTCTGCCTGATTGACTGCTGGCCAAAAAAGGCTCCTTTCTGCCAGGAACATTCTGTGATGGATGAGGGATATTTATGCTAAGGGTGCGCTGTGGAATAACCAAGGCACGGACGGATTGCACAGCTCTAGTGCTTCTCTGTGCTCAAGTGTTTCCCCCTAGTCTGCACAACTGAACGCCTACATCTAGTAGTATATACCCATGACAATTCCATGTGACAATAAGGAGCATGAGTTTGCATCTCTCTAAAGTCAAAGCTAAGTCCATTGTAAAATTGTGCTTTCTGATTCGTTTTCCCAAAGGCAGATAGCTTTGTTGCAATCAGACAGCCCATGTTCATTCTCGGCATGCTAAAAACTGCCTCGTTCCACTTACCCTAAATGGATGTAATGAAATTACTCTTCTCCCTGATATTCTCATTGAAATACTTTGTCATTTAGCTTTCATCAGTTTCTAGAAGGTTCTGTGAGTGAGATTTTATCTTTTTGATTGTCTAGTTTTATGGGATATGATTTTTTTAAGTGTAAAGTTTCTTTCCTTCATGATTAAAATTATTGGCCATCTAAGAGGCCGTAGATAACCGAAACACAAATCCTTGCCTCATACATCAGCCTTAATATTCTTCTGCAACAGAAAATAGACTTAAAATGCTAATGTGCTTGTGGAGCAGGTGGCATTTGATAGCATCACAAGAAGCATCATGATAATCCTGTCTACTCAGTAGAAATGAGAAAGGACTGTTTTTCATCTTGGATCCCAGACTTTAGCTACCTTTCATTTGCAGCAGGGAAAGAGGTTTTTAATTTTTTTCATGGTAGCAGCCAAGTGAAAGGGACTAGTTGGGTGTAGAGTACTAAGGAAACTTCCCAGGGCCAAGGAAGGCTTGGAGCAGAAAGATGGATGTTATTGAAACATAGTCTGTCTGAGAAGAAGCTTCAGCTATGGGCAAAGCAGATGGAAAGGTATTCCTACTGGATGCCCAGCACATAGTAGTCACATGGAGAGGCTCAAAAAACTCCCGTTGAATAAATGAGTCCATGGGGAGCTGAGCCTGACTATATGGCTTAAGGTTAGCCAGTTCTGCTAGCACAGACCCCTTATTAAAGATTATTTTGGATTCCCATCTCTCTTTAACTGTATGACCTTGGAGCATCATACATAGTGATATAGTAAATGTCACTATTCACTGGTGCTCTAGGGAGAGCTGGTCCACTCTAGTGAGGGTAGAAAAATCCTGAATTAATGAATTTTAGGAAGAATCACAGTGTACAGAGGAACCAAATGGTTAGAATGAGTCTAAAGTCACAAGAGAGCCCAGGGAAACACTGTGGACCGTCACTGAGCTCTACTGCTGTGGAAAAGCTTTATGGGAATATGATGGGGGCCCTTGCCACGAGGAGGGCTAGTGCACAACGAGGCAACTCTAGCTACCAGGTAGAAGAATAGGCGATAGAGTGTTCAGTATTTACCTCAGAACTTCATGACCACCCTGGGGAGATAGATAGTTCTTCCCTGTGCCACCACCATCAGGAAGGATGCTGTGTCTTTTGTTTCAGCCCCGTCTCTTGGATTCTGTTTATCCTTCTGTATCCTGCTGTGTGGTCCTGGCAGTGAGATTCTGGTGCTACTTATCTCAGTCAGCCTTGTGACTGTGTTCTATCAATTGACTGCAGTAAAAAGCATATTGCAGTTACCACCGTTACAGAAAACTGGCCCATAGGTAAATTGCTAAGGATGGACAAGGGCCAGGGAGGACTCCCCTACAGATTTGGTTTTAAGTGGTTTTCTTGGGTTTCGTTTTTTGTTGTTGTTGTTTTGTTTTGTTTTGGATTTTTGAGACAAGGTTTCTCTATGTAGCCCTAGCTGCCCTGGAACTCACTCTGTAAACCAGGCTGGCCTTGAACTCAGGGATCCAGCAGCCTCAGCCTCCTAAGTGCTGACATTAAAGGCATATGCTACCACCACACAGCTTAACTCATCTTAAGGAGTCTAAATATCAGCAGTTAATAACTCCCAAGTTAATTTCAACATGCCACCCAGTCTCAGAGCCATTGTCCAGAAAGAGTTTGGAAGGGAAGCCAAGTTAATTCCTGTTTCCTCTTTGTTTGCTATCTCCCACAACACAGTTGCAGAAGTAGCTCCCAGACCAGCGGTCTCAGTACATTAGGTCTCCATGCAGAGTATCTGTACGTTATAGAAAGACACTTGTCTGTCCAAAGGCAGCTCCAGCCTAGGCATTTCAATTTTCCTGGACTCTGATGACTCCTTGCTAGACATTTGTATCCTATTTCTTCCCCCTGTAACTCCTAACAGGTTATCTCCCTGTTGATGGAGTTCTGCCTTTATACTTGAGAGATGTAAAATCTTACCTGATTTTGTTCTTGCCTTGGTCAACCCTTCTCATGCTTAAAACATGTGAGCCAAACATTTCTTCTACATGGACAATGGGGCAGGAAAGTTAATAGTGTGACGATCAAAAAGGGATCCATATTCAAGTAGAAAGACAATTTTTTTTCTATGCTAGAGGATGGAAGTTCCAGGTGAATTCAACAGGTAAATCAATCCCTTTAACAGAAATGGCCAGATGTGTTGGATAGAACAGAAGAAGTGTGAACATCTACCCATGGTCTTGGAGACCTTACATGATCTGATTACATCTTGACCCCATCTCCACAAGGAGGGTGAACAGCTGAACCATCTTCCCCAGTGCCTCAGCAGAGCCAAAAGAACAAGTCTTTACCTCTGACTGAAGGGCCAGCTGGATAGAGCAGCACACCAGATTGGGTATCATGGTGCCTATCTTTAGAATAGTGTTGCTTAGACTATGATGAAAACAATGGGACACTGGCGTTCGTTCTCTCTCTCTCTCTCTCTCTCTCTCTCTCTCTCTCTCTCTCTCCCCCTCCCCTTCCTTCCTTTTCTTTCTTTTCCTCCTTTTTTTCCACACCCTTTCATAAAAGACAGTAAATCTACCGACCCAGAAAGACTTTAGTCTGTAGTCAAATGCATTTTGATCACACACCTAAGTGTAAACTCCTCCTAATGTAAGCAAAATGAACTGCTCTCATATTAGTATCACAACTATTTTAAAGAAAAGTCTTCCCAGTTTTAGCTCTGTGTGTGTGTGTGTGTGTGTGTGTGTGTGTGTGTTTAACAACCGAGTACATAAAAAATGAAAATAATTGTTTTGAACTCAGGTCCCACACCATTGACATCTCCATCCCCACAGATACCTGACACTTCCCTAGGCAGGCTCTGCACTGGGGCTGGGGAAGAACATGGTACCTAAGGGAAGAGAACACTGTGCCCTCTCACTTAGACACAAACTGTGGCTTCTGCTCTTGAATAGTAAAACTTCTGCCCCTCCTACACCATCTGCTTTCTCTATTTCGAATTTGTTTTTCCTCTCTTCTTCCTAGCATCCCTTTCTTTGGTCTTGGCCAACACTGGTGTTGAAGGAGAAATGTTTACTATGGGAAGATGAGAAATATTTTCATATTTATTTTTCACAACTCCCTGTACTGCCCAAACATTGACTTTTGTTGTTTTTTTCCCAGCTCACTATAATAGAAATCAGATTTTATTTGTCATCCTTTTCACTGACCATAAATTACACAGCAAGTACATTGTGTAGGGGTGAAAAAGCGTGACGCCGCTCTTACCTCGTGAGGATCCCAGCTGCCGCTCCCATAACAAAACCAGTCAACAGAAGAAAAACACTTGCATTTATCTGATCAAAGTGGTTGGGGACCTTTGGAGTAGAAACCCAAACACAGAGGGAAAACTATCTATCTTATGCTTAGATTTGATCAACACTGGGCAGCCAGGTGATACTAGTCAAACCAAAAGGGTGTGACCCAAGACATGGGGGTGGGGGTGGGGTTTATACAAGCTTCCCAATTTGTTAGCTAAGATTTCTTTGTCTCAGTCTCTCTGGCTTTTCTGTGGTATGAGGCAGCATCCTTTCTAGAATGAGGCTATATGCTCTCCCAGGAGACAAGCATATCAGAGGATCCTTTCCTTGCAGATTCTAACCCAGAAAGGCAGAGGAGATGGAGCTTAGGATTTCCAGTCTTGATGGCTGGTTTTTGAGGACAAGATTTTAATTTCTCTGACACACCTTGAGTAAGAAGAATTTTACTTACCTTCTGGGAGAGGGGGGTACATAGGCAAAAGTGGGGTGAGAGTAGCTTAGAGGCCCTCAAGTGTCCTTTAGTTCAAAGTACTCAGATGTCACCATGCCAGATTTTAGGGTACTATATTCTAAAGCTCAGCACTCAAATACTCTGAGTATTTTGGGTCACCATATAATTGCCTTAGGGAAACCATCTTTGCTCTTAAAATGGGCTGGAGAAATCTAGTACCAGAGTCATTCTTCTGACTTGAAGTTTTACCATCAACAAATACTGATGCTTCTAGATGCCTCTGAGCGTTTCTTGGGCTCACAATCATTCATCCTTGTCACTTTGTTTTGAATATCTAGAGTTCATAAGACCATACAATATAGAGCATGCACTATAGAGCGAAGGTTATATGGAATCCTGTTAGCTTAAAACAGTGATTCACAGATGGCCATCTATTAGGAAAAGGTAGGAAACTAAAATATTTTTCCTAATTAGTCCACAGCAACTGTCCAATGTATTAACATAATCATATCATTAATTTGTGCCCTTGTGAATTTCATCTTAACTTGTAGGTTAGTTTATATTTTGAGGAGTTGGAAGAGACGCAGGAGAGAACCAGATGAAAAAGTAAGCCGAAGAAAACGCCAATCAACACAGGCGAGAACAGAATTCTGGCCCACCATTTTTCCTTTTTAAAAGGTCATTAAAATCTCATTTTCGAGTTGGAAATTAGTTAATTCTTCCAGCAGTTAAAGGTTTAAAGCCCTAAAGCTACTTCATTTAACAAGTTTATTTGAAGTAGGGGATGGAAACAAAGACCAAAGTTTGAAAACCTCCCAGGTAGTCGCTCTGTGTGCCCAGTGGGAAAGTTAGAAGGACAAGGATGCAGGCAGTTGTTTAGTATGTTACCAAGGCTATCTGAGGTCCGTTGAACCACTGACTGGGGGGCCAGGCATCAAAATGTTGGTCTTCATAGGATAGAGCTTTGCAGGATCTGAAATCAACTTCCTTCATGGGGCAGCAATCACGGTGCGGGGGCTCTTTGGAGCAGATTGCAAAGTCATTCGCCATGAAGAAGCTTGAGTGTTTCAAGTCTCTCAATGACCTTTCCGTCCTACAGGTAGGTCTGTGTTCTTTAAATCAGTACAGCATTGCAAACAAGCCAGCAACCCTCGTGTAGTGACTCCCAGGTCACCACAAATATAATCCATCAAGCAGACCCAAAAGCTAAAGCAGTAGGAGATTGCATATTTGTGGGACTCTCATGGTTCCCTGGATACAGCTTCATCCTCTCTCTTGCCACCTACTCTCTTTCTCACCTGTTAAGATATCTTTATATACATAAAAGATAATACCTAAAAAAAAATTTAAAAGTCAGGATTTCTGTAAATTTAAGTGCGGGCATATACAAAGTAGACTTTACATGTTATGAGCTACAACTTATGCCCAACGTGTATCTGAGCATGATTTTAATAACATAATAGTCTGATGTAATAAAAAAAAAAAAAAACCATCTTACTTTGCTGTAAAACATCTGCCTGTGTGTGGCACATTGTCTGGTGTTCCGGAGCATAAATATTGCTTCTCTAGGTAGAATTCTCAGCATCTCAATTTTCTGTCTGGCTTTTAAATTGTTGCCCAATTAAAGGATTTCACATTCCTTCACAATATTGCCTTCTCAAGCAGAAATAAAATGATGATGCCACTTTTTTTGTTTTTTTTTTTCTATGAAAGACACATTGTGTTACTATTTGGGTGGGTTATTTTGCTTGAAATGTGTTAATTACATTAATTAGCTGAAGCTGGTGGAATGAGTCCCAGCTAGATCACTGACATTCAAAAACCTCCCTTCCCCTCAATTTCCTGGTGCCTCCCTGGCCTCCTAAGCTACAGAGAGATACTGAGGTTTAGAAATCCCCACTCTTTGGGCTAATTCCCCACCCCCGATTTCTTTCACTAATAGTGTGTCATCTTTTATATGAAAGTGTCTATGCCGTAAAAATAATATCCAGTAATTGCATTGTTATCAGAAAGAAGAATGAAGCTCAGTGATGTGTACGTGTGTTTACCTGTAAGTATGATTATTATGTGAGCGTCTGGTTCCCAAGAAGGTTGGAGGAAGATGTCAGATCTCCTGGAACTAGAGGTACAGGAAGTTATGAACTATCTGAGGTGAATGCTAGGAAACTCTACTCAGGTCTTCTGCAAAAGCAACAAGTGTTCTTATCTGCCATTCATCCTCTCTGTTCCTCTGATTCGAATATTAATAGGATTGGCCAAGTTCCTTCTCATTTTCATCTACATATGTATTCTTTCATCAACCTACTTAGGAAAGAGAAGTAGAGATAATGTAGAGAGGGGTAGTGTACAACACAGTGAGCTTCCAAACATTTTTATTGACGTGAGCTAAGCTCCATCTGAGACATCAAAATTTTTATAGAAACCCCAAAGGACCAATTCTTTATTTTTTCATCCTGAACTTAAACATTTATATAAGCATTAACATCATCTGTGCAGTAACCTGCATGATAACCTCTTTTCCCACCTCCTGTTAAAGCAGGTAGAGAAAATACCAATGATGCCAGAGCCCCCAGATGGTAATGTAGTACCCTCATTCCCAACACTAAAAGACATGCAAAGATGGCATTTCCCTCATTGCAGATTCAGTGAGCTGTCTGCTGCTTCTCAGTCCATACTGTCCGTGAAAACAATCTCAGGGCCCTGTCTCAGATTTCTGTGGGCATGAAGTGCGGGCCCTAAGATTCTTTATCTATAAGAAGTGCCTTTTACAGTGAATGTTGCTGGGGATTAGATAGATCACATTTTAAGTACAAAAGACTACTTTTAAATTTGTGTATCATTTCCTGTAGCAAGAAATAAATTTTTATAATTTATATATATATCACATTTGCAAATATGGATATAATTTATATATTCATATTTATATTTTTATATTGTATGTTTATATAGTATGTATATTTATATATCATGTATATAAATATGGATATAAGTTAATGTCAAAAATACCCACATGCATGCATATTTATATTATGGATATCAATAATCACAAAACTGGTTATTTTCATGGAACAATTCTTATTTTTCTGCATGTGATACCGTCTAGACTGATTTTATTTCGTCTGTTACCTTGATTATGCTGATGCATGAATTTACACTCAAGATAAAGCTGCATAGAATTTTTCAATGCCAAATCCCTGGCTTTAATATTCACTGTGGGAGCTGTGCAAATTTTGGTGCTGAGGGAGGCTGACTATATGGCGTGTACAGTTCCCTTGTACACTTAACCTGAAAATTACCTTGTGAATTTATTGCAAAAGAAAAAGAAGAAAATACACTGGACCTGTGAAACTTGTTTCAAGACCATTAAGGTGTGGAGCGTAGGAATGCGGACAACATTCCCATAGGCTTGGTCTCAGATCAGACTCTAGAATGGGTGTGGCTAAGACGTGTCTTCATCTGAAATGTCAAGGGAGTATTGGTAAATTAGAATGCAGAAAGAGGAAGGAGACATTCTGAAGGGCTTTGAGCAAATGGTGCTGATGTAGACGACTACAGTACAGACTCTGCATCTCAGAGCGTAGCATGCGTTATCCCACATGTGCATGCAAGTACTCACTGAACAAAAAGTTCATCTAAGAAAGAGTGGCTTTGAGGAACTGAATAAGCCAGGCATTTCTGTCTGATTGTTACATGTATGTATGGAAATAACATACATGTATGAGCATAAATATATGTGATTACTATATGAAACTTTGAAAGAATAATTTTGAAAATATGCTTCCTGATGCTTCGAGCTTTCCAGAGCACAGCCTGTCTAGAGTCTTGTTTTGGCTTGTATCTACTTCTAGAATCTGAGGAGATGACTCTCTGCATAATGAGCATGACTTGACTGAAGGGTGGGGGTGGGGGACTTTGGAGCATGAGGGAAACATTTGGAGATCGGTGAGCCGGTGAAGACCTGAAGGCTTTAAATGGCCTTAAATCTTAGCCCTTAATTTAGACTAAGAAATCCAGAGTACAACTGTTCACATTTAATTTGTGAGGCATTAGGACAGCACAACAGCTTCCTACAAAGCATAAACACAAGGCCCCTTTTCTCAGTTGTACAGATCACATGAAGAATATAGAGGAAGAAGAAGCATCATTAGCAAGAAGCACATTGTACTGGCTGGTTTTGGGTGTCAACTTGACACAAGCTGGAGTTATCACAGAGAAAGGAGCCTCAGTTGTGGAAATGCCTTGAGACCCAGCTGTAAGGCATTTTCTCAACTAATGATCAAGGTGGGAGGACCCAGCCCATTGTGGGTGGTGCCATCCCTGGCCTGGTTGTCTTGGGTTCTATAAGAAAGCAAGCTGAGCAAGCCAGGGGAAGCAAGCCAGTAAGAAACATCCTTCCATGGCCTCTGCATCAGCTCCTGCTTCCTGACCTGCTTGAGTTCCAGTCCTGACTTCCTTTGGTGATGAACAGCAATGTGGAAGTGTAAGCTGAATAAACCCTTTTCTCCCCAACTTGCTTCTTGGTCATGATGTTTGTGCAGGAATAGAAACCCTGACTAAGACACTCATGATGCAAAATGGGGGAGGGAAGATTTCATAATCAACATCACAGTCTGCTAAAAATATGGATCATAGCACAATTGTTTCCAGCAAGCACCTCACCGATTTGCTTAACTATAAGAATAGACGTACACTGTTTTCCTTAAGTCCCCTCTTGTCACCCACTTCACTGTGCTAAGAAGTACTTTCCTCTCTAGCTAGGTAATTGTGGAGCATTTTTTCCTCTTGTAATCCAATAGCGGGTAAATCAGGGAGATCTGCAGAGTCTAATTTAGAATAGAAGAAGGCTTTTTTCTGGATGGTATAATAATTCATTTCAATTAGCACAAAGAAACAAACTGCAGAGCCATTTTTCACTGAAAATGTTGCAGTGCATTTCAGGGAAATATTTTTAAAAAAACATTTCTAGAAGCACAAACAAGCTTACACATGTGTTTAGTGGCCCTAAGGAAAAAGAAAAGACTGCAAATTATCCTATCACACTGATAGGAATTATCTACTGTCTTCTGCACTAGAGGTGAAAGAGAATCCTATCACGTTCATTTATATTCACTCAAATATGATCCCGGGATATGTCCCCCTGAAAAATTACTCTTATTTGCATTATTCTTCTTTAATGTGTGCATCTCAGGAAAAGATAATATTGAGTCTATTGTGAGTTTTAATAAAAACATGGTAGAAAATATCCATAGGAACAACGATTGTCTCCGAGTAATGAACGGTATTGAATAAAACTGGTATAATTAAAAGGCACCATGATAATTCTTATCTAGGCTTAAGGGAAGTTGTGATTTTGTGCCTAGGACTTGTGAGAAAGTCGCTTGTAGAATAGGTTTGTTCTGTGTGTGAATGTAGACGTCTCTGTAGGTGGTATATAGATCAGCTGACCCAGCAAATTATTACAGCAAATCAATCAAGGAGGATGTATGTGCAGTGAGGAAAAACTCTAAAACTAACTGAGGCTCAATGTATTTTGGGGATGGTTTTACTTTTCTTTGGAAGGCACAGAAGCCAATACTGGAGTGAAGTCAGTGAGCGCTGTACAGAAATTCCCAGGGGAAAGGAGAGAAGCAAAGTGGTCAGCGCATTAAAGTCTGTGAGTTTCCTAGAGACAGGGAACTCGAGCGGAGCAGAAGACTGCAGTCTATCTGTGTGAGAGTTAGCCTTGCAGCTCAAAAAGGCAGCTTTAAGTCAGGTGCTGCTTGCGTAGCTCATGCTGTGGGCACGTGCAGTCTGTACCTTATGAGAAATATCACGAGTGTAGATGCTTTATATGAGATGAAAAGGTAGTCAAGTTCATAACAAAATTAATATTTACCAAGACTTACTTCCTATTTATTATACTTTCTTGAAGGAGGGGGGTTGCCCTCATTTCATTCCTGTAGCTGAGAAAAAAAAAATATCCTGACAAAACACAACATAGGTGAGTAAGAAATTTATTTGGACTACAATTCTAGGAACATCATCCATTATTGTGGGGAAGACAGGGCAAAGACTTAATATAGTCATCTCCATTCTTACATAGTAAGGGCTGGCCACCCATATTTGGAAATGGAGCCACCCATATTTGGGATGGGCCGTACCACCACCACTTAAGGCCATCAAGACAATCCCTCACAGACTTCAGCATAGGCCAGTGTGATGTAGAAGATCCCTCATCCAAGCTTTCTTCCTTGGTGGTGCTACGTTGTGTCAAGTTGGCAAAACTAACCATTATTAGGGGGAAGGGGGATAGAGCATTTTCTCTCCTAAGAAGGCCTTATTATGACTAAGGCATTAATCTAAAACTTGACCCAGAAGCATAAAGTCAAATAAGGTAAGTTACTTCTGTAAAATTTCCTTTTTCTGCTGCCAGTCAAAGCCATTTAGGCTTGATGTTTCACTCGAGGCATAGGCAGGAAGGACGACTTCATCACAAGATTGGTGGATGTCTTATATACCCAATGACTTAACCTGTATGTTAACTAATGCCTTAGGTTCCCGATACCCTAAGCAGTAGCCCTGATGGAAAATTATATGTGGAAGTAGCATATGAATGCTTCCTCATGTAGAGTTAAAGCAAGCTATTCTATTTAGAACTGCCACCCCAAAGGACATCCTTTAGTTCTGCGAAGACTAGTTTATAAGAAATAAATACAGCGAATTTGTTGACAGTTAATAATCATGAAAATGAACAACTGTTAGGAAGACTTCGTTCCTGGAAGAGGCCTTCGTGATTTCGGTGAGTCTTTGCCCTTGGCTCTTGCCTTCCTGCTTGAGGCTGGGGATTCCGAGACAGACCATATGAGGTAGCAGAATGATACTGGGGTAGGAGACAGAGGAAACCGGCTTGTAAAACTCAGACAGGTCTTCAACAAACCCAGTGTTGTGCCTACAGCTTCCAGTAACATTTGCATTCTCTCTCTCTCCCCCAAGCATTCTGCTACACTTTTCCTCATATATTGCTATTGCGTGTAAATATTTAGACTGGCCTTTCCTGGCACTGTACACCTATGTTATGCTTCTGAGACTGTGACTCGTCCTCTTCCACCCACTTGCGGGAAACACTGTTTTTGACATTTTTTCCCCAGTCACACGTATTCTGTATTTTCTTGGCATTGCCTCTTGGCTCTGCCAGGAAGTGTTAGTTACCAAGGCTTTCTTCCCCCATCCTGTAAAGTAAAGAAATGAGTTGGAGGATGTGATACTCCGCTGTCTTCGCTAAGGAGGCGGAGAGCGTAAAAGGAACGCAGAGGGAACAGTTTTTGCTTGTTCCGTGATGCTCCCTTCCAGAGGCGGAACAGGAAGTGGGGATGAGTTACAGCTTCCTGAACACTAGCCCCAGTGTCCCTCCTTGTCAGGACAGGTACCCAGAATTCTGCCCCCTGCGTTTAAAGGCAGCAATATGATTTTCAAGGGTACTATGGGGCACATTTGTTCGACAAATGTGTGTTTTCCCTTTGAGTGTATTTTTATTTAAAACGATGATAGAATTCGAAGGGAGGATTGCAAACCCACAGATCAACCTTCCCTATATGGCTACTCCAGAGTGACCATTTCCCACAAATCTGCCATTCCAAAAACCTACTGACAGCTACTCCCTTACAAAGTACTGGACTATGAAAGTCACGATATGTTTACAAGCTAAATATATTTTTTCGTTTTGGCCCTTTGTTAAGTACATGAATAGCAAACAGAACGTTGTATCTTCAAAATCAGCAGGGAAGCACTAACTGAAATGTAATTTTACAAAACCTGGCCATCTTTCAACAAGAGTGGGTGGATTTTTAGCACTACAAATGTTTGTGTATTATAAAGTATTTGCCATGGTGACAAAGCTGGGAGAAACATCCCATTAGCCGCAGACGGCTACAGACTGTTCTGATTATCCATGTCCAAAATGGAGTGTGGATACAACTTTGTGTTTTTAATTCTTTTTCTGGTGTCTAGAACTACTCCATTTATTAATATACTTGTTTACTATCTAGTATGCTTGACTGCATGTTATTATTTAATTTAAAGTTACATGTGTTCTTTAGAGCTTATTCGTACCATCTTTATGTAGCTCCTGGGGGGGTTAACATTACTTTTAAAGTGGATGTGTTTATACTTTTAAAATAACAAGCTTTGGAAAAATGAAAGATTTATAAAAGTACCCCAGAGCACCGATTAAAATTAAAATATCCCTGTAGAGAAAATAATAATTTTTAAAAAGGAGCAGTGAACATCTGTCTCGGTTTATTTGCAGGGATTTCTGACTATTGAATTCAGTTTTAGGAGTCACAGATTAGGAATGTAAATAAATAAAAATAATTTTAAAAAAAGTTATAGACTGTTTTCAAAGGAGACTTTCACCTCCAGTACAAGGGGGAGAAAAGTGAATTTTATTTATCCAACAGAAACTATGCCACTGTGTGGAAGGAAGCCACACTTCTCCTCTCCCAAACATTTAAAGAAAACATAGGACACTTTTAAGTACCCCTTGCACGCAATTTTCTGAGGGAGTGATGTTTATAAGCAAAAGGCGTTTTATAAGGTGGAACGAAAGTCTCACAAGAAAACCTGGCATCATACACAGAGCTGTTTTGAACTTACTGTGGCTGAACAAGGTAATGTCAGAAAGAATAGAGGGGGACAGTTACATTAAGAAAGAGAGAAGAAGCTTTGAGGCCATTGGAAGATGAAAGAAAATAGGTCACTGAAAATGAATCCTTATCACCGGTGAGCCTCGGTGGCCTGCTGCAGCACCACTGCAGCACCACTGCAGCTGGTGTGGGTTGGGCTGGGCTGGGCTGGTAGGGAAAGGACTTCACAATCAATTCCTAGCCACAGCTCCTCAACTTCCTCTTACCTTTCTGGGTGATATGTTCGTGGAGGTGGCCCAGATGTTTCCTTCTCACACAAATGATGAGGAAATTCCAGCCTACCTGTTTATTCTTTGGTTGTTCGGGGCAGGCAATAGGAGAGGTCATGTCTTCAATAAGGACTAAAGTGTGAAACATCCTAATAAAGGAGTAAAGAACCTATTATGGGTATTCTGAACACATAAAGTTCTGTTAACGCTCTTCCAAATATTGTGCTTTCTTGGTTTACTTGAAAAATTACTGATTCATGTGTACATCTTCACAATTTGAACTTGTCTTTGCAATAAATAAAAATAAGGTTTTCACATGCCTTCAATATGCCACTGCTAAGAGAGGATCTGCTAATACATTTCATAATTTTGTTAAGAGGTAAGTTTAAAAATAGTTTATAAGGCCAAAGGATTCTCAAGTTTTACTTTGAGGATTTTGATTTTTGAATAGGTTTGTACTGACCCTTTCTTACAATCCTAAGTCTAAGGATAGTCTGAAAACTAATTCTCATATGATTTTTGTTCTTGTCAATCAGCTAGTGAGCCAAGTCTGAATCTACACAGATGGCTACAGCACTGAGACAGTTCAGAGCTGAGCAATGTCAGCTACCAATGAACAGGGTACATGGAGTGCCAGCATCCAGGGGAGCACCTGAGTACCTGCATCCAGGGGAGCACTTGAGTGCCTGCATCCAGGGAGTACCTGAGTGCCTGCATCCAGGGGAGCACCTGAGTGCCTGCATCCAGGGGAGCACCTGAGTGCCTGCATCCAGAGAAGCACTTGGGTGCCAGCATTCGGGGGAGCACTTGAGTGCCTGCATCTGGGGAAGCATTTGGGTGCCAGCATCCAGGGGAGCACCTGAGTGCCTGCATCCAGGGGAGCACTTGGGTTGACTATTCCAGGGTGGTTATTCATCTCTAGTCTGCATTACTTCTGAGTTCACATTTGGCATTTCCACAGGAGAATCTGGACTTCTGCCTTCCAAACTTGAGCTGAGATGGTGATGAGGGCTTTCTCTATTATATTCATCTGGAGACTAAATAAAACTAGGCAGACACAAAAGGCTAAATTCCTGCTGCGTCTCTCAAAATGGAAAATGTTCATATGTGAAGAATGCCTCCTACGTATTTGTGTTTCAGTGGAGTAATACATCTGTTATTTATTTTGGAGTGGCAGCAATCACATATGCAAAAATCTTTCACTGATAAATTACTGCATTTTAATCTCAAATTGTATGCAAAGGATTCCATTCTTCAGAAAAAAATTGTTTACAAAGTTATCATCACCAGAGGATCATGTAGGTTCTCCCACAAGGATGTTAGGCATCACACCGCATGTGCATAAATTATGATCAGTCACCACTGTCACTGGTATAGTCACAACATGTATTTTTTTTTTTAATTTTAGGGTATAGATCCAGAATGATACCCATGAAGGAGACAGATGCCTCCTGCTGGCCAGACAACTGAGTTATAAGTTCTAGTTTGGAGAATGAGTTAAGTACTTACCTACCTCACCAACAACTTCTTTCCCAAGACTGTCTTCCAGGATGTCTACTGGAAATCACTTGCAAGAACTCCTGAGTCATTACTGCCCACTTACTGCAAGCACCACTCTTACTGAGTCTTCGTATTCACATGGCCACACACCTGCTTGCTAGGCTACAGTCAACTATAGCAAGCTCCACCTGCTGGATCTGCATAAGCCCAGACTAACATGCAGATCGATGCTACAAGCTGGTTGCTTCTATCAAAAAACCATAGAACCGATGCTTATTAAGACAATAAAATAGCATAGTATGAGAACTTTACTCCAGAAATCTCATGAGTGTCATTAATAGCTATACAATCACCACTGGGAAAGAATGTCATATTGATGTGCTCTCTTGAATATTAATTATTGAGTGAACCTCTGTGTTAGTCCATTTGAACTGCCTTAACAGAATAGTCTGGGAAGTTTGTAAATAGAGAAATTTACTTCTCAGAAATCTGGGTTTGGGAGTCTGAGGTCATGGCTCTGGTGAAGGCTATCGTCACGTTGCCCTCACATGACATAAAGGGACTCAGGGTGGGGGGGGTGTCCATTCCTAAGGCTTCACCCTCATGACCTCATTTTCACTCAGAGCATAATTTGGGTTTACACATATGAATCCTGAAGGGGGAACAGAAATTTGGTTCATAGCAATGGTCCCCTGCTACTTCCCCTACTCCCCAGTTCCCCACCTCACACACACACATCTCTTAAGGACCGCCCCCTGCCCAGTAGCCATGGTGAAGACTGACTGAAGAATGAAGTGTACAAACCTTGTTTACCAGCAATGCACAGTCCTTTCCTGAGAAACGAAAGTCTGGTTTTTTTTCCCCCTAAAGTGTTTCTATTTTTTCAGGAGCCAAGCTCAGAGCTGGGTGCTTTCCTACCACTGTGTTCACAAAAGGATGGCAGGGAGGCCTGAGAAGCAAGACAATATGGACGTGTAAAGGTCAGAACAACCCTGGAGGACTGTCCTGATGTCTTACACTGGAGCTAGAAAATCCTCTTGACACGAAATCTGAGTCATGCTATGTAGGAACTCCATAAGTATAGATGAGGCGGTTCAAGCAGATTGGGTTTGGTAGTAAGCATTGTGTCATCACAGCCTGACCAGAAAATCTCAGTTCTAGAGTCACACCGAGGCCAGTAAGTCAGTGACCCACATGAAGGTCACAAACCGGCACAGGCTGTAAACTTCAGAGATAACCTTGAGAGGTAACCTGATAAACATCTTTTCCCTTTTGTGCTTATCCTTGGATGATTATCTTCCATTTTGTTGTGTGATTCCTATTGATTTTCAGCTTGACATAGTTTCTAGTAATAAGGATTATGGCTAAGTATCTTTGTCATTATCCCTAACCAAGATGCTCACATTCTTCAAAATAATTATAGGAATAAGCAACTCATTTTTTTTCTTGCCAAAACACTCTTAACCCACCCTTAAAAACACCGTTTCTTTTTTTTTTAAGTATGCATTCTGACCCATTAACTCGATTAAATCCATCAAGCTAATCCCCTAACCTATTAAACTAAATCACATTTTTTTCCCAAATAACTTTCTAGAAGAAGTAAGGATGGATTTAATCTCAAGGTTTCTAGGTGCAGGAAAGGCTTGGGTTGGTTATAGAGGGGGGAGAAGCAAGACCAGAGGCTTAGACAGTAGAGGGAAGCAGTTGAGATTTGGAGATGGTATGAACGTTTATGACTTTGGAGACAGTGATGAAGACGCTCACTGAGTGAAGGAGAGAGTTGAGAAATACTCCAAAGGCAGAGCTGGTGAAGAGAGACAGGATTCTGGGAATGTGACATCTGGTTATTGAGAAAGGTGTTTGCTTGACTGACACTGATGTTTCAAATGGAGTGAGCTCATCTATGCTTCTGTAGCTACATCAGCAAATGTCTCTCCTAGGACACCTTCACATCGGTGGAAAACAGAGCTCCAAATAAAGAAGAATACATGCAACAACTTCTCTCTTTTTTTTTTTTTTCAAAACAAGAGATCCAGTTTGCCCCCTCATCCTGAAAATGTGTGCATCCTGCTTCAATGTAAAACGTGTCTTTACCCTTGACACTTGCCAGCAACATAACCTCATCCATTGTACATGATCTTATTGTATTTGTACTTCAAGGTCATTTAAGGAGTACTTGGGGTATAAATTATAAGTAACACACAACAGAAGCCTTCCTCGTGCTCTAGGATTGGCAACATCATTAAATTATCTACACCGGTTGGCTTTTGTCAACTTGCGGTAAACCTAGACTTTTCTGGAAAGAGGGAATCTTTATTAAGAAAACGCTTCATAAAATTGACCTGAAGTTTGTGTGACGCTGTCTTGATTGATGGTTGATGTGGGAGGATCCGGCTCCCTGGGGACAGCACAGCCTCGTGCGGCTCATTCTGGGATATAGAAGAAAGCAGGCTGAGCAAAGCCACGGGTAACAAATCAGTAAGCTGTGCCCCTCCATGGTCTCTGCTTCATTCAGCTCCTGCCTTGTTTGACTTCTTGCCCTGACTTCCTTCAGCGATGGACTGTGGTGTGGAACTATAAGCTAAATAAATCCTTTCTTCCCCAGATGCTTTGGATTGTACCTTAGTACAGCGATAGAAACCCTAAGACAATATCCCTGGCTCAAAAAGGAATCTGCTCTACTCAAGAAAGCAGGAAATTGTTATATTGTTTGGAACGATTTTTATCGATACTCTTACGATGTGAAAGTACTGGCAGGTGGAAGCTGTGGTTTTCTGGAACCTGCATTCTCGCTGGCATTCCAAAGCACCCCCTTGTTCTGCTTTCTACGCCATCCCTGCAAGAGCGCAATCAAATACCCAGAGCTGTCCCAAACAACCTAACTGATAGCAGTTTGATTTGTGAATTTCTCTTGGAAATAATGCGTGACTGCATGGCAAGGCAAAGGCAGCATCAATGTGAAAAGCCCAAGCACTCGGTGACGTTATCACTTTATACAAATGTAGTTAAATTTTAGAATAGAGAGTAATGAATCATTGGAGGAAAGATACTGTATCTTTGCATTACAGTAGTGCTAAGTTTAATGTTCGGTGTTGTGTCTCTTCTGTCAGCCTCTGAAAGGAAGGCAGGCAGGGTTGCTCTTCCTCTGCCACCTAACCATTATCCAGGACTACAGTCACATCATGCAAATATTCAATCAGTCCCTGAAATTTGTCAGCAAGCGGCAGTTAGAGTCAGCATTCTTCATTTGCTCCCGGCATTGCTCTAACAGCTTTCAAGAAAGATACACGGTCCCACTCATCCTCCGTCCTTCAACCAGACAATGAAAATCCATATCCACCAGCAGGTATCCACCAAAATCAAGATAGTCACCTCATTTAAGAAGGTGTGAAAGGAAGCTAAATCATGAGCACAAAAATCATGAAACAAAAGGGTTGCTACTTAGTATTCAAGGAGGAAAAAAGACTGATCCAAAATGAGTTCATTTTCAGGGGAGACAAGTTTTAAACCCACAATATTTAAATTACAACTTTAAAGAGAAAATTAGCCTCAATTATACCAAGAGTTACACTGGTAGGATACTGAATTTATATAGGAATGAAACTCTTTTCAAAGGTAATTCTTCAAAATGAAACATTTTAAGAGGGAAAGTTGGCCAGTAAGGAGAGAAGGCCACACTGGCAGGTGCAAAGAACCAATCCAGGTGACACAAAGTCTCATCATTTGAGCCAGTTAGCTAGAAAGACAGACAGTGTTCCCTCAGAATGACTCCTTAAAAGTAGATCACCAGAAATGAAGGCTCATCCATAACTAATTGGGAAGCTACCAGCCTTGAATCCATTTCATATATACATGCACATATATGTACATATAAACCAGAAGTGCATTGTTGTCTCATCTAAGGTTGACTTCTGGAATGGCTCTATAAGGGCCATCAAGAACATCCCATTTTCTGATGTGAATGAGACAGGGATCGCTAGCATCCCCTCTCACTACTCTTTCCCAATTGTCTATGACACCATCAAAAGACTGTGGGAGCTATGAGAATATGCCAAACACATGCACAGGATTGGGTCCCAGGGCCCAGATTCTGCTTGTCTTAGCCATGACACAGGCTTGGACATGGACTCTAAATCAAGAAAGATTGGATTCCAATCAAAGAAAGAGAGAATACATCACAGCACACATGCAGAGAGCCCTGCTGGCCACTAATGCATAGCTTTAGACAAGTCGCCTAAGAATAGGATCAGTGCCAAGTTGCAACTACCCACCTAGGAATTTTAAGACCTGTTTATTTGTAGAAACCCAACATTGGTAGCTAAAACAGATTCTTCTCAGTCGAGCAACGGCCCTGATAAATTTTCAGCTAAAGCAAGAGCGAAAGAGAATCACTAACTCTTTAAAAATTGGTTATGTTGATGTTTTCTTCATTGCCTAGATGGTAACTCTAGTAGCAGGGGATGTACTGTGTGTAGTATGTGATGTGTATGTGCTGTACATGTGTGGTGCTGTATGCATGCATGCGCGCGAGAGTGTGTGTGTGTGTGCGTGTGTTTGTGTTTGAAGTTACAAAAGTCTTTTAAGTCCTTTCCACAGAGATGCCCTACAAAGTAACAGCATTTCAACTCTTAGTATTTAATCCAAGAAATCTAAAATACAGTAAGACAAGACTGATGTGGAAAATGTGAACCAGGGATGATCAAGGCATCGGGTGGAAGGCATGAATGTCTCACCGGCTGTCACTCTGTCTCTTCATTTGAGGGAGAATGGAGTGCTACCTTCACTGAATTGAGCAAGACATGCACAATCCTCACCCAACTCAAAAATCCAGGCTAAGTTTGTTTTAGGTTTTTGTTCCTTGACTGAGGGAGTGGCAGCAGACTCTGAGAGGCATTTTTATGTTAGGAAATTGTGGAAATGGGAAGAAACCTGAACAGGTTTGAATTCTTTGGAGAAAACAATAACGTGCTATGCCCAGAGAGCAACCAGGTCAACGTGGATGGCAGAGCTGTGGTGGGTGCTGGGTGACCAGAACAAATGCAGATGCTGCAGGGTGGGCCGGCAGGACACTGGCTCCTTCCAGGTCTTGATGGGACCTTTTTAAAATAACCTCTGGTCATCCTGCAATCCACATGCAACCAGTTCAAAACCAGTATACAACAACCATTTTATTTCCCTTTTCTTAGTCTGTGACCAAGCAGGGAAAATGCATAAAACCCATGTGAGCTGTATAACATAAGAAGGTCTGAAATGATAGTGATTTTATTCCTCTTCATTCAAGGAGAAAGAACGAGCCAGCAAAGGGCAGCCTGAGAGTGGCTGTGAACGGGAAAGGGCATTTATTTCCTCGTAATGGCTCGAGTCTGAGTTGCCTTTTTATCCACTTAGGCCCACAGGACAAGCTCACCCTGGAATGCTCTTCAGCCTGGCTCTGTGCAGATGTAATCCGACCTGCTCTGGTCAGTCCTAATTGCAAACACATTTCTCTCCCTCTGCACCCTCCTAAGCAGGCCGTGGTCAGAGCCTTGCCAGCGCTTTTCTGGCATCTTTTTCTTGCTTTGTTTCCAAATCTGCATTTTTCTGTGAGAAAAGACGTCGGAGAGGTTGTAAACAGGATAATTATATGTCAATATGATTCCCAATGCTATCTTCCCTCCTGGGTTTCTTTGAATGTGTAGGGGTTTGTTGTGATGTGAGGGGTTTTCTCCCACTCCACCTTTGAGTCAGGGAGATAAAATATTATTTTGAAAGTACAAGTATATGGATCCACTAGAAACTTCCTATGGTGTCGTTCTAGACCTTTATGAAAGATTATTGGAAGGGGAGGAATAGCAAACAACTGAGAAAGGAGAGGAAAGCAGTAGACATGCAGGTGGCCAGCATTTACAGTCTCGTTCTCAGAGCAGGCATGTGCCCCAGACATCTGTTCTAGAAGTGTAGAGAAGGAAGCTAAACTTCATGAACAGTCTCAAGTTCAGAATATCGCCAAGTTGTCCTGTCTAAAATGGAGCCATTCCATCTGGGGAAGGTCAAGTATTTTATTCTCTTTAGAACATTCTCCTGTTCTTCATCTATGCTTTGCTGAACTTTCCTCTGTGTTATATGAAGTCAGACATCCTGAATTTAAGATGAGGTAACACCAAACATGCTCGCCACTTCCATGCATGGACACAGCCTGTTTTTTTTTTTTGTTTTTTGTTTTTTTTTTCTTTCTTTTTCCACCAAAGGATGTGATTTGTTGTTGTCTGAGGTAAGAGGCATCTCGTGGTCTACACTGATGGCCTCATAGCAGTGTACATGTGTGCTATAGCATGTGACTAATAACCATGGAGCATTAAACCAAGGCAGCTCTTGGAACATATATACTATCTACTTATCATGGACGTTTTATTCTAGGTGCCTAGAACACCAATTAAGTGTTCAATAAACGTTGAAAAGCTTGCCAATGTGCATTCAGAAGATCCGGCCTGTTAATAGTCAAAGTACCTCTGTTAAACTGTTGATTCATCCCCCATACAGCCAGGGCAACGGGGAAAAAGAAAGTACCATCCTGTTCCTAGGAAGCTTCGGTTTGATGAGTAAAACACATGCACAGGGGCCAAGTGAACAGCAGATGTTGGGAGCACAGAAGGAAAATGAGAAACGCCTGGGAAACGCCCTCTGCAGTGCTGAATGAGAGACAGACAGACAGAGACAGAGAGAGACAAAGACAGACACAGAGACACAGAGACACAGAGAGAGACAGATCTGATTTTTTCATTTTGTAAATCTTAGGGGAAAGAGGTAAACAAGTGAGTACGAGGATTATGCTAAATACCTTAGATCCTGTTCTAGTTTTGAATAACAATCCCTAATAACTGTACTGTGTTTATCATTAGAATATAATGATTTTACAAATTCCCTTTCTAAGGAACCATTCCTTCACCTGCTGTAGAAGGACCCCATGCTGGAAAGTCAGGCCTCCTATAGCCACATGGTCTTGAGAACATTGTCTTCACTATAAAATGTCGTCGGTAACGACTATAAGGGGTGTTCCTTGCCTGGGTAAGTGTTACATGTCAAACTTTTTATAAGTGGCCTACTCAACTTGGCAAATGGCGGTGAGCATTGCACATAAGCAGGTATTGGAAATTCTTAAAGGGCTAACGATTGCCTCTTAAACTTCTGGAGCATGAACAGTGGTGATACTGCCTCCCTCCTCTTCCTGAAGGAAAGATCTAGGAAGCATGGGGTGAAACTCAAAGGTATCAAGCTGCAAAATCAATGCTATACCATTGTCCTTTTCAAATAATGTTTCAATACTGTTAATAATCATGTCAATGACTGTTAACCACATGTGATTCTCTCCATCTTCCCACCACTTGGGAAGTTGAGATAAAAGGATTGCCAGGAGATTGAGGCTAGCCTGGGCTAAAGGATAAAATGCTGCCTCTAAGACAAAAGCAAAACAAACAAACAAACGAAAGAACCCTAAACCAAAAACAGAACAAATGTCAACTAGTAGTGAAAAATTTTGTCACTACTGTTATTCTTTATGTTGTTGGCTTATAATATTAATAAGGCAAATTAAATTTCTCATAGACTATTGTTTAATTAAATACATTAAATAAACTTGCTTCTCATGACACCATATATTTATTTTAAAATGTTCTAGACTGTTATTAGGTCTCATTTCATCCCAGGAACAATGAAAGACTTACTTTTAACAAGTGTCCAGACTAATGCACTCAGGAAACAAGTGAAAGGCATTCAGCTGTCTGTAAAACACAGACCTAGAAGCAAAGAAGAAAACTCGAGCTTAGTTCATTTCCAAGACTTGTGTACAGAAATTCAGTTGACATTACTTCAAGCTCTATCCCAGATTATGCTACTCAGGGCTGCTAAGCAACACATTCCATCTAGTGGTGTGTTGTTTGTGGTAGTATCATCGAGCCCCACCCACCAAAACAAAAACTACCTAAAACAGAATAGAAATGTGAAATCAGAAGTTTAAAGACTAGACACTAGTTGATATATTGGCTTACAGCTCAGCTCTGGGTAATTCTATAGATAATTCTAGATCGTCAATCCATGATGATCATTGACTGTCTACTGTGTGGCAGTGCTGTACTTGGGGCTGAGAAACAAGAAGAGATGGCACCGCCGCCTCCCTGTGATATTTCCTCCTACTAATGGATCCTCAGCGCCTGTAATAACACCTCTTCACAGTGTAGATTTTTAATGAGTGTTTATTGAGTGAATAAAGAACTGACCACATGGACCTGACTCTTTATAAAAGCACAGTACGAGCAGGAAATTGACACATGTACCATTAATTCAATACTGTGCTTCCCACGCCAGTCCTCCTCTCCACTGTCCTCATCCTCCCCAGACTTCCTTTCAGCTGCCTGACAGAGCCCTTCTAATTACAGAGTCAAGTGGAAAAATATTTAAAATAAATGAGATCTGATTTAGTTTTCTATTCCATTTCTTCTATGTTACTTTAGACAGATTATTGATTTTCCCTTCTTCAGTCTTTATCAAGTGGAGATAATCCTACTTGCTATTTATGGTACTTTGGAAAATTAAATTGCATTGTATAAAACTCTGAAGCCATCTCTCTTGCTGCCATAGGTGGCAAGGGACAGGGTACAGGGGTGGGAGGGGAGATGGTCATCTCTCCTTTGCTCGTGTCATTGGAAATCAGATAAGGGGTGGGGCCAGCTCTCCCAACTTCATCCATGCTCAACCCCCTCTCCCCCTAGCCCTCCCTCCCCCCAGGGTCAGCTCTACTGTGCTGCCCACGTGAGGTAGAGAGCTGGTCCTGTTCCTCACCTGCTCTAGCACTCAGGAAATCAGACCCTGGACTTTACCTGGGAAGCACAGTACAGCTAGCCCTGAATGAGGGTATTTCAGCTGAGCCAGACCGAAGGGCATGAGTATAGTAGAACTGGCCCTACCTCCTGTCTGCTATGTGTGGCAGCAGTGAGGGTGAGAGCCCCTCCCTTTTGTACTTGCCACCGAGAGCCCCAATGGAGTCTTAAGAGCAAGAGAGCTGGCTCTGCCCCTCATCTGCTGAAGCACTCACTTCACCTGGGCAGTACAATAGAGCTAACCCTCATGGTGGGAGGGGAAGAGAGTGGCTCTGAGACTGTGAGTATTGGAGAGCTGGCCCTGCAACTGGTCTGCCATGTGGTGACATGGGCAAGAGAGAGATGACCCCTCTCGCCCCTTGCTACCCACAGCAGGCAGGAGAACTAGGCCTGCCCCTCACCTGCTGCAGCAGGCCCTGCATCTTGCCTAGGAAGCACAGTAGAGCTGGCCCTGGATATTGCAGTTGCAGGTGAGCCAGCCCCAAGGGCAAGATTGTGGGAGAACTGGCTCTGCCTCTTGTCTGCTATGCAGTGGCATCAACAGGGAGAGAGCCCCTCCCCTCCACTTTGTCCTCATCACCAGCAAAAGAGTTAGCTCTGACGGGTCATGAGAGCAGGAGGGCAGGAAGCTTGACCAGCTCAAACACCTCTCAGGCCCATCCAAGACTTTGAATTGGCTTACTCCAACATTCACCACCACCACCACCACCACCACCACCACCACCACCACCACCACCACCACCACCACCACCACCACCCAACCCCACCCCGATGAAATGCTGGAATACATTAAGGGCCAATCCAAAGATCCAAAACTATAGGATCTCCACGACACAGAAAAACAACAGGATATCTGAGAGGAGTCTTAATGAGGTATCAGAGTAGCGAAAGCAGAGGCCTCATACCAGACCAACAAGTCATTGCAACAAACATTTGCAAGCAAAGAAGTGTGGATGAGAGAGTATACTGTGACTCATTACAGCTTCCATAACAAGGTTTGTTTTTCCTCTGTTGTGGGGGAGGTTACAAGAGTGGAGCGTGCATATGAGGAGAGGGAAAGATGAGTGGGATTGGGGGATATGATGTGAAATTCACAAAGAAACAATAAAAAGTTAAAAAGAAAAAAAACCCTCCAAAGCCAGGGTTTATTAAATAGTACCTATGAAATCCTGGGATTGGTCCCTCTTCCTTCCTAGTTCCCCTCACAGGGCATTAAAGTCTCCTCTAGATCACTCGCTGCTTTGCTAGCTAATCCTTGTAGGACAGTGTCCTATCCCATGGCTGATTTCGGGATTACAATGCATGTTAGAATGTACTGCAGGGGCTAAAATCATGAAGGTTCTTCCTTTTCACCTCAGAGGATGTTGATTTTTAATTCCCATTGGAAGTGCTAGGTGACTTTCAAAGTCAGACATATAAGATGATATGGCTTCCGTCTGTCTCTTTGGCTCTTGAAACTAGCCCTTTGCAACCATGACCCTGTAAAAAGTCCAGCTGCCACCAACAGTCACTGTTATCCATCACTTAAACATTTTCAGATGAGCCTCTCTCTCTCTCTCTCTTCTCTCTCTCTCTCTCTCTCTCTCTCTCTCTCTCTCTCTCTGTCACACACACACACACACACACACACACACACACACACACACACACACACACAGTTAAAACCCTACTCTGGATGCACAGTTAACACTTGAGGAGCTTCACCGTCTTTCAGTGGGGATTCCCAGAGGCTCTGTGCCACAGATTCTGCCTCCTCCATGCCTCCTCATAACCATCCAAACCCATGCTCATCCTAAACCACACTGGGAAAACACTGCTCAACAGACTCTGCATAGGCGTTTGTTAGCCACAGAATCCCCAGTGGGGCTGCTACTAGGCATGCGCCATTGGGTCTGGCTGACCTTACCAGTTGTCTCACTGGAGCAAGAGTCTCATCACCCAGGCAGTCACTTGTCCTTGTTTTGACTCGGTCTCAGTTAAGGACTGTGTGTGCTTCCTGATGATACCCATCTAACCATGGCCTGTTAGGATAACATCAGGTTTGAGATGAGCTCATTTTAAAGACGGATGTCAAACATGGGAAAGAGTGTCTAGAACGATTCCTCAGACCCATTAGTCAAGACTACTTTATTTAAAAGTGTGGTGGGAAGGTGTGGGGTGATATAACGCAGCTGACAAAATTCAAGAGAACAGAGGAAAAATTATCTCTAAGTGGTCCAGAATTTATGCAATTCTCTGTAGCAGCCTCTGTTTTCCCAATAGGCCACGGCAGTGTATTACATGCCATATGCTATGTCTAAACCTAAATTTCATACCAAGGGGTCGAGTTTATGCCATCTTCTCTTGAAACGTTGCCAACCTTTATGCTTCCACTGTCAGAGGACTGTGCTGGAGAAAGTGCTAGGTGCCTTCCACAGGCAGGACTCCAGTGGTGATGTGACTTATCTTGGAATCTGCCTCTTGGAATTTGCCCCTTTAGAACACCTAACTTCTGTGTGAGTGCAGCTAAGGCTCCAGGCTGGAGAGACCACGAAGAAGACAGAGATACAAGAAACCTTGCTGTACTAGCCCTTGGCTATTTTCAGACGTCCCATCCCAGGAGGCAAGTTTATAAGGGTGTCATTGGTGTCTCAACAGCTAGACCTAAGTAATAATCACATGAGACACACCCACCCCCAAAGAGACCCTCCTTTCACACAAGAGAGCCCAAAGCGATGCACCTTTCCAAACTCCGGATCATCAGGAGCTAATAGTAACTGATCAATGCTCCTGTCTACGAGCATTGTTCATGCTTGTGTAAAAGTCCAGTTTCTTAAACTGTGAGACTTAATTCCATATGGGGCTACATAACCAAATATGGGAAATGAGAAGAGTTAGGGGCAATGGCAATAGTACAAGGTTTTTGAACATGCAACAATTAAAACTTAATCCAAAATCCAATAAGTAATGAATCTGAGGCGTCACTGGTAGCACTCTTCTATGTTGTATCATGTGACTTCACTGCAGTCTTGATCTGAATATACCGTACACCTTGTGCGTCCTCCTTTGTCACTCCACATAATGGTGACACTGCCTAAGAGACCTCAACATGGATTGAAGACTACCGGATATTACTAACTGTACTTTGTCTTTGTGTGTGTATGTGTGTGTGTGTGATACAAAAGTTCTTATAGAAACATAATGGTCTGATTACAAAGAACAAAGACTTTAAAAATGTTTTGCTGGCTGGAGAGATGGCTCAGCGGTTAAGAGCACTCTCTGCTCTTCCAGAGGCCCTGGGTTCAATTCCCAGGACCACATGGTGGCTCACAACCATCTGTAATGGGATCTGATGCCCTCTTCTGGTGTGTCTGAAGACATCTACACTGTACTCATATGTAATAAATAAACAAATCTTTAAAAAATGTTTTGCTACTATCATTCATCAGCGTATATCAAATTATTGTATCTTTGGATTACACTGTTAGAATGCTGTTTCAAAAATGACTGCTTGCATTCCTGAATTTAATTTTACTTAAGAATCATATTGGGGAGGTGGAGAGATGGCTCTGTGGTTAAGAACACTTGCTGCTTTTGACCTGGGTTCAATTCGCAGCACTTATGTGGCAGCCCACAATTGCCTCCCACTCCAGTTCCAGGGTTTCCCATGCTCTCTTCTGGCCTTTACAGGTTCCTGGCACTCATAGGGTAAACAGATATACATGCAGACAAAATGCTCATGTATATATAAAGAATATCTTTTAAAAATTATTAGGCAGGATTCTCTAGAGCAGTGGTTCTCAACCTGTGGGTTACGACTCCTTTGGGGATCATCTATCAGATATCCTGCAAACCAGATACTTACATTATGATTCATAATAGTAGCAAAATTAGAGTTATGAAATGGCAATGAAATAATTTTATGGTTGGGGGGTTACCACAACATGAGGATCTGTATTAAAGGGTTACAGCATTAGGAATGTTGAGAACCACAGCTCTAGAAGGACAGAACCAATAGAGTATGTACATATCATAACAAGGTCTAAACAAGGTCTGTGTTGTCAGCAATAGCCCTCTGCACAGAGTACAATCTGACAACCCCAGAGCTGCACAGTTCTCGATGTATCCTGCCACTCCAGGACTTTCAGTAGTCCCAATCAGGCTCTGAAGGTCTGGGGAATTCCTGGTGAGTTTCTGGCCTTCGGTCTATTTTAGAAGGAAGAAAGGACTGAAGCTGCTATCACCAAAGGATACACACACTCTCTACAAGAATCAAAGGCAGGAAAATAAGCACGATTGCTGTTACTGCTTTTCATTCCTAACTATTTATACCCAGGTCACCTATCAGACAGTGAAACAAATCAGAGATGTAACTCTTAGTATAGTTCAGATTTCATTAAATTGACAAGCAAGATTAACAAGTCCATTTCTTGTCAACTTGACACCAACCACTTCCCCCTCCTCCTCCTCCTCCTCCTCCTACTCCTCCTCTTTTTTGGTATTTTGGTTTGTTTGTTTGAGACAGGGTTTCTCTGTGTAGCCTTGGCTATCCTGGAACTCATTCTATAGACCAGGTTAGCCTCAAACTCACAAAGATCCACCTGCCTCTGACTCCTGAGATTGAAGGCATTCAATAACAACACCCAGCCCTTTAAACCCTTTTATTTTATTTTATTTATATATTTTATGTATGAGTGCTCTGTCTGCATGAATGCCTGAGTGCCAAAAGAAGACCTTATAATGGATGTTCCTGGGAGCTGAACTCAGGACTACTACTGCCAATGCTTTTAACCGCTGAGCCATCTTCTTCAGTCCAACTGCATCCTATTATGTCATGCTTAATTTAAAAAAAATGACAATAGCAAAGTCACAGTTCTACCTACATGCAACTGAAAACCCACACATTTGGGTGATTTCTCTGTGTAACTTAGTTGCGTCTTCAAGGTCTTCTCAGACATGACATGTATGTACCACTTCCATTTGATGGTGGGTTTCTACTCTGCTGAACACATCCAACTTTATGATCTGTTGGATTGAACAATACTCTGCTGATGATGGGAAGTTAATGTCAGTTGATAACTTGCTGGCTTATTGTCAAGAGTTCACTTTACATGGAGGCCCGAAGGCTGTCCAAGAGCTATCTCTCAAAAGGAGAAGAGCTGTCTGAAGATAACAGCAGACCTTGGTCCACTATCCCATGGAAATCCACTATGACTCACTTAGGAGGGCCTGCCAAAGGATCTAGGCATCGTCCTTAGATGCCATTGAGACCTCAAGCGTCTTTTGATCTACTTGATCCTATAGACCAAGCAGCTCAGCAACTTGAACCTGTTGAAGAGCCTCTTCCAAGTCTATGCCCCACTCAATGCTAGCAGCTTTCTAAATCACTTGGTTCGTGGACCAGAGCAGCACACTCTAGCGAACAAAATGTGCTCCCTCCAAAGTTCAAATCAGCCCCATTATGTAACTTTTCCTGGAAAGGAGTGAAAGAACAGCTCCTCAGCTCAGACAGAGAACGAATGACAGATTAAAGTAATAACGCCACACAAGTCCGAGCCAATCCATTTATTGGAATGACTTAAAAGATCATGGGTGACTCAAAGCAGCTACCTCGCTGCGAAGCCCTCTCCGTCACAGGTGATCACTTGGAAATCTGCATCCCTGGAGCTTCTTGAACAGCTCGCAGGCAGCACAGAAGGTCAGGGCCTCTACTCTCTGCAGCAACTAGTACTATTGATAACTATCTTGTGGGGAGCTATTGGTAATCCTCTGTCATTCTCCATGATCCATCCATCCAGGTTGTGCGAGGTCAGATAGAAGAGCTAAAGGGAGATGTGGTGGGAACCAACACCTTTTCCTCTCTCAAACCCTAGGTAGTAGAATTAATCATTGCAGGGAGAAGCCTTGGGTTTTGCTTCACCATTTTCCCCACCTGGGAAGCTCCAATGCCTTCCATTTGGCCTTACTAGTAATAATAGCCCTTCGTCCACAGGAATCAGTGTGGAAATTCCAGCAACACCTAAGTACATCTATCCCAGTGAATGTATTCTGAGTATGGAGGAAATAACTCAGAACATGTTTGGAGGTAGAAACTGCCCCCACATACCTACTTTTAGTCAGATTTTGGGTAGAATACCATTGATTACCTGATCTTGTTGGCCCCTACTTTGACTGAAGAGATACCAGGCAGTTTGGGATCTCCCAGAATCAATCACCTCTAAGCCATCTCATAGATGCCGAAGAGTCTGATTATTTCCTTTATACCAATGTATAGCTTTCCTGGTAAAAGACCATAGGTCTTTTTGAGGGAGAAAAAAGAAAAGACTAACAGTAGGTTTGTTTTTTTTTTCTTTTAAATATCATAGCAAGGTATTTCCACAGGGGAACTGACCCTTCATTTGAGGTGTTCTGAATTTAAAACTGGCTTAAATCAGGACATCCGTTAACAGACCGTGATTTTGCTATGATTCAAAGTAACTTTTGGTCCATTCCCTTTGGAATTTTTTTCTGTTCACATAGAAGGAACAAAAACTAGCAGGCTTTCTACGTACTTCATTTCTGGGAACACCATGATTAATTAGCCAGTGCCAAAGGTCTACACAAGTCAGACCATTACGAACATTGTCCTGCCTGTGCTGTTCATTATGGTAAGTGCACTCACCTTGCCTTTGGCAATTCAGTCCTGCCACTTGGCCCCTGCCACTTCCGGATCTAATTAGACCCCATTGCATTTAAGTTTCCCAATTGAGCAGCCACAGCAGCTCTCACTGCAAGGTCTGGCATGCAGAGAAGAGTGACTGCAGCAGAGTAATGGTGCCTCCTTCACAAACCTGGTTCTCATAGTACTGCAGAAGGGCACATTTCTGACCCTACCCCTCATTGTGAAAGAGTGGGTTTTACCCAGTAAATCTTCTCTGCCTTCCAACTTCCTTGAGCCTTCGAAGCCCTTCATCAATACTCAAAACCAAGGAACCCCAGGCATCTCCCATTCATTCACAGCGAGTCATCCTTTGACCCACATTTCACCCAACCAACAAATATGTCGCTAGCACCTTTCTCTAACTGTGAAAATCAGAAGCGCTGCTCAGGAGACTCATATGAGTCAATCCAGCCTGATCTAGTTTTATAGTCTTTCCTATGTCCTTAAAATCCACTTATTCTCCCAAGACTTTTACATGTATGAATTAGAATACTCAAGAATTTTTCCAAACTGAGAGCTTACCTGTCAAGACAACAACCATGATGCAGAGAGGGTGCCCAGTGGAAAGGCATAGGCTTTTGAAAACTCAAGTCCACCCACACTGACACACCTCCTCCAACAAGGCCACATCTCCTAATCCTTCCCAAACATTTCCACCAACTGGGGAGGAAAAATTCAAATATCTGAGCCTATGAAGTCATGCATCATTCTCTGCCTCCCTTAAATCATCTGAAAACAGCTACAAACCTCGGGGTTCATTAGCATAGCTCTGTCAACATAACTCTTTTAAAAGAAAGAGTTCATATAGCCAGGATATGGATAGGTGGGACAGAAACTTATATTTTAAAGCATCATCTAAAATTTAATCCACATTTGAATTTCCTCATACATCCCAAAGGGCATTCCCCAACACCCCAGCCAAAATTCAATCAAGGACCAAGCAACCTTGATAAACTATAATATAAATTGTTGTTTCTTTTGTTGACATGTCTTTTGCAAGAATGATATTCTGGAATAATCCATATTAGGTATCTCACATATGATTCCTTCAGATGAGATATGGCTGCTCTCTCATGAACAGGTGTAAGGTTTATATTTTTGTCAAGAACATTTTATAGTTGTCAGCTACGTGCTTTGCATGACAACACATCAGGAGTTTCGGGTTGCCATTTGAACCTTCCTCCCACCCCATGAATCTCTAGTATCTCTTATACTCTTCTTTAAAAGCAACCCCTCACCCCCACCCCAAGAGAATTGTCTCAGTGACTTCCCCTGTCATCTCTGGCCAGCACAGAAGACAGTCACTCCCAACCCATTCACTGAGGAAGGGAATGGGTGTCCTGTGTCTGGCTTGCACTATGATTTAATCCCTGGAGGTCTGGAGAAATTTGCTCCTTTGAACTGGAGTTTGTCAACCTGTGGGAGAGTTGATTGATGAGAGGAAATATTAGCCTGGAATAATGACTTTTGAGTAGACAACCCAGCATGTTTGCCACACTTACTCAATACTGCAGAGCTATTGAGAGAGAGAAAAAAAAACTGTTCTCTGATTCCTATTACAACATAGCATGCTGCCTTCTGAAGAGATTAAGAATTTATTGCTTATAAAATACTTTATAGGCCTCTTGTGAGAAATCCAATATTTATTTGCTCTGGAAGATAAAAACAGAAATTTATTTTTCTTATTTTCTTTTTAGCTTTTCTTAATCTGTGGTTCTACACAGTGTGATAATAACATAGCCACATGTATTCTCTGCCAAAAATTCTTTTCCTTACAAAATGAGCCAATAAGTTTCATGGAAAATAAGTTTCTGGTATGTAAAGAGTATAATTTTAAAGCATTTTCCACTCTAGTGTTCTTTTTAAAAATTCTAGAGCTGGTAAATCAAAAGAAGCTATAACCTCACCAGGATAAAAAGCCAAAGTTGCCGATTGTTTTATTTGGTTGGCAATTGCTAATGGCCTTCTAGGCTGCAAGAGTCTTCAGAATTTGGGTGCTTGCAAAATGTGGCTTTCTCATGGGAATTACAGCACCTTAGGATTGGGCTCCAGCTGAAACTTAAAAAAAGAAAGCAAGTTTATTCTGAGTCTCTGGAACTTTCTTTCATTCTGCAAGTCAGTATTACATGTGGATGAGGCACCGGAGCACTGACGGCTGTAAATAATGCTTTCTTCTCTTCTGGATTAAGGCTTTAGGAAGACAGGATAAGCAACCCTTTGCATTCTGTGACCTAATGGTTCAAACAGAACTCGAGCTCAGCTTGTCCCCGAGTCTAAAATTTTACCATTTGAGCCATAAAGTCACTTCTCTCTGCACTTCCAGTCAAGCTTTCTGTGCATACCCAACCTTATTCCCTATTATATAAGGACAGCCACCTCTGCACAGCCCTACGAGATAATTGCCCTGCACGTCTCTCACATAGCAGCCAGTACTTAGCAATAGCTTTTCTGGTTTTGGTGAACTCTGAGGGTGCAGAAGTATAGAAGGCAATGTGGAAACTGGGCTCTCGTGGAGCCAAAGGTGTGGGATGTGGATGTGCAGTTCGGGGTGTGTGGTTGGGGGTAAGGGCTTGGGGTGTGGGGTTTTGGGTGTGGGGTGTGGGGTTTGGGGTGTGGGGTTTGGGGTGTGGGGTTTGGGGTTTGGAGTGTGTGGTTTGGGGTAAAGACTTGAGGTGTGGGGTTTGGGGTGTACGGTTTGGAGTAAGAGCCTGGGGTGTAGGATGTAGGGTTTTGGGTGTGGGGTATAGAGTTTGGGATGTGGGGTTTAAGGTGTGGGGTATACCTTTTGGGATGTGAGGTTTGGGGTATGAGTTATGGGGTGTGGTGTTTGGGGTGTGCGGTTTGGGTAAGAGCTTGGGGTGTGGGGTTTCAGGTGTGAGGTTTGGGGTATAGAGTTTGGGGTGTGTGGTTTGAGGTGTGGGGTTTGGGTTGTAGGGCTTGGGTTGTGGGGTGTGGGGTTTGGGGTGTGGGGTACAGATACCAGGCAGCCTTTACCTGCTTCACAACTACACCTCCCATTTTCAAAACTCCCAATTCTTTGATTCCCACAGCCACTGCTCCGGGCTTTCACAGACTCTCTGTCTTTGCGGCAACCTTAACCCCACTAGAACTCTACTTGTGGTTCATCTAACTTCGTTTACTCCTAACAAAAGAAAAAAAGGAGGAAGTGTCCGAATAGCACAGAGAACCATGAGGTTGTTATTGTATGGGGCCCAAAAGAGATTGCTACATAGGTTTGTCCTCTCTCCCATTCAATGAACGGGTTTTCAAAACATGGAGAAGTTTCTCAAAAGTACTGTCCCAGCTATTCTGTTCTTTGGCATTTGCCCACATACCCCAAGAGAGGCAGATAGAGAAAAAACAATATTTGATCATGTAGCTATACTTACAGGCCACAGACAGCCAAGGAACTGAAATTTAAAGATGAATGTAATATGCAACTTTGCCCTGATTCTGTCTCCTTGGATAAACTCTGTTCACCACTTAAGTCTAAGTGTTCCCTACTCCTAGAAAATCGACAGACAGGCAGTGGGAGGAGGTAAAATCAAGTAGAAATTAAATGGCGAACAGGAAAGCACCTTCTTTGTACGAAGAAAATCCCATTCCCTGTGGAATGACAGAAATGCCCAGTGCTCTGGTTTTGATAAATTCCAAACATGTTAACGCTGATTTCTCCACAGAGAGATGGAGAGAGAGAGAGAGAGAGAGAGAGAGAGAGAGAGAGAGAGAGAGAGAGAGAGAGAGAGATTCTTTTTCTTTGAAAGCCTTTAATACAAAGAGAAAAGACTGAAGTTTGGTTTGATTTCATCTTGATGGTTTGAAGGAAAACAACTCTTTGTAAAGATTTATAAAAAGGGATTCATTAATTAAACTTCATAATATCACTTTGAAGTGAATACTATTGAAATCGTTTAACCAGTGATGAGTTGCTGGTAGAGAAATTGACAATTAGATTTGTTCAGTAGAACAGTGAAATATACTGGCTAGGACCTCATTCTCCATGTGAGGTTACTCCTAAATTTAGAGTCAGATGTTCAGTATTCACTTCAGAGAAGGAGAGTTCTGCTCTGACCCAGGTAGAATTGTAAGTCCAGGCTGGACAGACGTTTGGAAGCATTGGGATTCCCATTGCATGTCCAGTGCATGTCACATCTGGAAGAAGAAACATGCATGAAGTCCTTCCATGCTATCAACCTTTCTTGGAGCTGAACATCTGTCCTTGAACCTTCCGTCCTAAGGCAACTTCCATCTACAAGTCAGGGCTGCTTCTGAGCATTTCTTAGGCTGTTGCCTTGAAAGCATCTTGGGTTTCAAAGTCTTTTTCCCAGGCAATCCAAGCCGACTTTGATGTAACTTTGCCTGCCTTTGGTTCCTCTTTCCCAGACAGTATCCACAGGCATCCACTCACTGTTGGTTCCTAAGCCTAGCAATTTGCTTTTTTTACCTTTCATAGACCTTGGTTACAGAATTTTGCATTCCTTATTTTCAACACTCCTTTTCTTTCCAGTCTGACCTTCTGCCCATTGCAAAGATTCCTATCATTTTGCCATGAAGTATGTAATTGATACCTAGCCATCATGCATAGTCTATAACACTCATCCCTGCAAGCCGCGGTTTTCCTCCCAGACATGTAGCATACCTTATTCTCATTTCTCACTCAGCCAAACAAGGTTTCTCTGGTCATCTACTAATTGTAATATGTGGGCACTGAATTGGTCCATTTCTTCTTTCTTCTTTTTTCTTTCTTCTTTCTTCTTTTTTCTTTCTTCTTTCTTCTTCCCTCTCCCTCCCCTTCCCTCCTCTCTTCCTCCTCTTCCTCCTCCTCCTCCTCCTCTTCTTCCTTTTGAAGCAGGGTTTCTCACTCCGTAGACCAGCCTGGCCTCAAACTAAAGAGATTCACCTGTCTCTGCCTCCCAAATGCAGGATTGAAGACAGGTGCTGCCACACAGGTGATACTCCATTTCTTATATATGCTTCCTTCATGAAACTACACACACTATTTAAAAAATACTTATCGGTATATCTTAAGTACAAAACACTATATAGTTAGAAAGATATAAAAACGTTAATGGGTGCATGCCTGTAATTCCAGAGACCTGGGAGACTGAGGTTGGATGCTCACAAGATGGAGGCCAATCTTAGTGAGATACAATTTGAAAGAAAATTCTTTTGTTTTTAAGTCTGAGGCTGGGTGATGTCTCAAGTCAGTGAAGTGCTTGCTGCTTAATCATGAGGGCCTGGATTGTATTCCCAGGACCCATGTTAAAACTGGGCATAGTAGCATGTGCTTGCAGTCCCAGAACTGTGGAGTTAGACACAGGCAGGTTCCTAAGAGCACTGGCAAGCCAGCTTTGCTCAATCAGTAAGCCCAAGGACCCAGTGACTTTGTCTTGAGCAGTGTAGTTCAGTAATAGCGCATGGCAACACATTGGATTCCATCATAAGACTGCAAGGAAAAATGTGTTGTCGTCTTATAGAGAGGTGAAGGTATAAAAGAGTGGCATAACGCTCACCCAATGATGAGTAGGATGTACTCAGTGTCTCTAAAATGAAACGTAAGTGATAGGAGAGTTCAAAATCAGGGAAACTTCCTTCAAAAATATGAGCAAGAATAATATCAGGAAATACTTTATGAAAAAGGTGGTTTCTTAACATAACCTTGCAAATGGACCAGACAATGGCAAGTATATCAGTTATTAGGAAAATTACAAGTTCGAAGTAACTAGACTTGAGAACCAGAGTAGCAAGCATGGAAATCAGAAGGAGGAACATTCAAGGGACTCCAACAGAAGAATTAAATTAGCAACTGGCTGTCCTAGAGCAAAAAGTCACTTCTAGTGTTCACACTGTGCTGATATATGGACGCCTTATAGACACTTTGATGCTGCTTTACTAGATCAAAAAATATTGACGGAGTGTCTACTCTGTGCTCAATCCAGTCCAGCAATCAGATGACTATCAAATGAAAGACCAGACCTCTATAGTCAGGAAGCTGCCTGCCAGTCTGAATTGAGACCTAATTGCATAGATGAAGCATTAGAGACACGGTAGTAGATGCTGTCCCAGAAGACAGAGAGCACAAGGAATGAATGTCCTAAGAACCTAGGTTACACAAAAGCCGGCCAGTGGACATAGGAACTAGTGCAGATCTCATTAACTGAAAACATTCCTCTCCTGCTCCTTGGCAGCCTCGGTCTTAGCCTCAAATGAAGCAAGTCTTTGGATTATGCTGAACCCTTTCACTTTTCATGATATATATATATATATATATATATATATATATATATATATATATATTATATGCACAAACACACACACACGAATATGATTTCTATCAGACAATAATAGCATCAGGTTATGATATCTGTGGTGAGGAAGGATGTTAACAGATTGCTCAAGAGCAGAGTTGTAAACTTAGTTGTTAAGCCAGACTTTGCCTCTGATTTTCTGTTGCCCAGCTGACAGAACTTTCCCAGGTGTTCCAGTTTCAGTTTTCTTATTTATAAAACGGCATCTTTAAAATCTATTTCAGCAAAGTAGCTGAGCTAATATAATGTGGCCATGTAACAAGGTAGAAAGATAGAATTACCACATGAAATTGACCTCTGACTCCCACATGTGTGCTGTAGTATGCCATGCACGCACACTCATCTTCCTCTCTCACACACGCAGACACTTATAATCATAAAGTATAATCAAAATAGAATCAGTAAATAAATATTAATTTATCATTTCATTATATCGCCCTCCATTGTAGAAATTTAAAAACCAATTTGCAAAGCATGAGATGCAGCCATAAATATTGCTAATTACATCTGTCTCGCTTTCAGCCAGGTTTCTACAGAAAGCAAATGGCCACTTCCTTTAGATGACAGGTCACTCACAGAGTACAAAATACAGCAGGTTGGAACAATAATGTAGACCTGTGAGACAAATAACACTGGGGGAACAACTACCAGATCCTAAGGGTCAAGTGGTGACAGTCCTAGGAATTGGTAAAGAAAAGGTTCCATGTCTTTAGAGAATGGGACAAAGGAATACCTAGGAAATAAGGACCTCACTTACTTTTCTCATTCATGTAATCAACTACCCTAAAGTCCACTGTCCAAAAAACACTGGAAATTCTGAAAATGGGAGAGCCTGGCACTGACATCTATGTGCATGAGGCTTATGGGTCAGTGAGGCAGGTGGAGAAGCTGTCTCACCTGGGATCAGGATGAGCAACCTCGGTGACTACAAAACTCTCCTGGAAGAACTCAGTAGAGACTGAGCCTGGCCCCATCTCCCCCAGTTCTGGTTCTGTGACTTTGGAGACAGAAATCTCCAGTGTATAGTTTTTACTGAACATCCGCAGAATCTTGTGCATGTGGTCAGTGATCCACCATCTAAGAACATTGAAATAGATGTTACATTTCTATGGAACTTGATTTTACTGATGGCACTTATCTAAATTGTTTTCCCTTATAGGAGGGAAGATCTCAGAAGTAAGTTCAGACTAACTCATCAAGGGACAAGATATTTGATTCTCTTCTTAAGCAACAATGTCCTGGAGGTTTGCCATGAAGTGGAGAAGTTTGCACAACTCAAAAAATGCTGACAGATTTATGACCCTTACATGGCTACCTCTCCTTAGTGTCTTCACTAGGTACAGGGATTCTGGGAAGGGAAAATACAACTTCTCATTAAAGTACTAATTATTCTGCCTGTCTCTTCGACCTCACTTAAGATGAGTTCAACTTCCCTGGGGTAGTTCTTTAGCCAAAGTGATCGAAGCAGGCCAGGAGGAATGTCCCGAAATTCTTTCCCCTTAACCGAAGTTCCTTCTGCTTTAACACTGTTGCACTGAAAATCACTTCCCCCTCTCCATCTTTGTGACCCTAGCACCAAGACACTGAGTAAATGGTAAATGACCAACGCCCGTCTCGTTTTTACTACAGATCAAATACATGTTGTAAAGACTAGTCTGCACTTAACAACTCCCTTAAAAAATAAGTCAAACCCAACAAAAAGTTCAAAGAAAAACCTTTAAGACTTCATGCAAGTGTTGAGCATACTGAGTGGGTCCAGGCCAGGGAAGCCTGTACACTGCAGTCTTTTACTCAGGCTCCCACCTATGGTTCTGCGATCTGTGATTCCAAGTGAAATCTTTCAGAAAGGATTAGCTGGTGAAGAGAATGCAGCAGTACCGTGTGGGCTTGTCTTTGTGGGAGTATTTCACATGCTCGTCACTTGCCTCTTTACGGTGTAAGTCACAAAACCAAACCTCAGCCACTAGATTACACAGCTTCATCCCGAGGGGTTATTTCATTCCAGCATGGACTGCCCGTGGAACACCTGTTTCCTGCCGAGGGCATTCATCATTTTACACACACCTACACATATTGTTGGCACGGGAACGGCAGCTGTTTGTAATTCTACTGTAACTGTACTCTAAGTGTCGGATAGAACTAGAATTATCAGTGTAAACATTACAAAAACATCAACCAGACAATTCTTTGATGGGAAGGCCAAAAGGGGCTACACCAAGAATAGACTAATTATTGGGAAATTATCAAAAACAGGAGGCATAGTCTTGAATTGTTTGTTCATTTCATTTCTTTTCTTTTTTTCTTTGTTTCTTTCTTTTTCTTTTTTTTTTCTTTTTTTTTTTACTATTAGTACTGTTTTTAAGATTTCTTTACAAAGACTGAGGCAGCCTTGGTCATAGAAGAAGATATATTTATTGTGTCTTTTCCTACTTATAAAAATTCATTTGCATTTATTTATCCTCTTAGGTGTGCAAGCATCTCTCTCTTTCTCCGTCTCTCTCTCTCTCTCTGTCTCTCTCTCTCTCTTTCTCGCGCTCTCTCTCTCTCTCTCTCTCTGTGTCTGTCTGTGTGTATGTGTGTGTGTGTGTGTGTGTGTGTGTGTGTGTGTGTGTGTGTGTGTGGTGTGTGTGTGTGTGTGTGTGTGTTCCACAGCTCTCACACAGGTCAGAGGACTTGTAGGAGTCCATTCTCTCCATTCATCCTTCTGTGGATGCCAGGGATGGAAGTCAGGCCATCAGGCCTGATGGCACTTGTCTTTATCCACTGTGCCATCTAACTTGGGTTCTTTTACAATTTGCATATCAGTCTTATAAAGGATAATATTCAGTTTCAGGACTGTCCAATGTATTCATTTACGATGACCTTCAAGCCAGGAAAAGTGCAGTATTTGTTATCTGGGGTGGGGGGGACAAATGACTCAAATACTAATATGCCATTACCTTCAGCTCTTTGTGGTTAGTTCCTTGTAATTTATCTGGCACAAGGCATTTTCTTGGCAGCTCCCATTAGTATGGTTGTTTCTGCCAATTCAAAATGGCATAACAGAGAAAAGGACTCTTCCTCTCATTTTGAAAAGTCCCAAATAAGCCAGGCTCTGCAGCCAATCATCTCAGAGCAGGTCTTTCTCCCAAGCACACCTCTTCATCTGAGTGTCTAGAGACTGAAAGACGTGCTGTATGACCATTAAAGTTCTCTGAGAAGCGGAATCAGAAGGAAAGCCATGTAATCTCAAGTGATTGGCTTATGTGTCACAGGAAGTGGCAAGTCCGAGATCCATCCAGTCAGCTGGCAGCCAAGGAACTCTGAGAAGAAGCTGATGCTACAGTTTAAGACAGGATTTATTCTTTCCCAAGAATGGTTAGTTTTTCTGTGCAAGCCTTCCAAATTGACCAGATGCATCTACCCAGATCACCAGTGACTACCACTCTACTTCAACTCAATTAACTGTAGGCATTACCTCATGTATCAAACATCTCCATAGCAACATCTAGACTGAGATGCCTAGGTGCAATAGACTGAGTTAGTTGACCCCAACAAACCAACTGGATCAGTCTACCCCATGCACAGTTCTCACTAAAGCAAAGAAACCTTTCCCAGAAGTCCCTGACAAACTTTCTCTCAGTTTTCACCAGCTAGTGCTGGGCTTTCTGCCCCTTAGAAATCAATGCCTTATAAGAGCGTTAAGATCAATCAAGCTTGATTTAAACCAGTTGGGTTTTAGCTATGTGCAAGGAAGAGGAGCAAAGTTGTTGACGAAGCAAAAGCAGTATCGAGTATGTAGCAAGAACTCAATAAATATTTCAGTGACTAAATAGATCAATAAATGAATGGCTCTGCACATAATGAATTCTGGTGATTTTTGGCAAATGTATGCCCTATTGAGCAGGACTTCAGTGGGCATGTTGTGTGCCTGAAGTATGCCTTTGGTTTGCTTAAAATCCTGTTCAAATCTTTGACACAGACTGCAAAGACTGGTGACTCAGAAACACTGTGCACCCGGGGCTGAATGCTAAAGCAGAGGTACAGCAGATGCCACTCTCAACGTGTAAACTATTTCTTTGTGTATATAAGTGTGAGGTTTGCCTATGGATATTGTTGAATTCCTAATTCTAGAATGTACTTTAAGACACTGTTGTTTTGATAAATAAGACTGTGTAAGCAGAACTCCAGAGAAGATAAAGAGCCTCACTTGAGGACCACGAATTGCTCCAAGGAGTATCAAGATGTGCTAAAAAACAAAAAAACAACAACAACAACAACAAAAAAAAACAAACAAGTTTTCTGTTCATTGGAGCTTGTTCTGATCAAGAATCTGAGTTCATACATGTGATGCTGGAACATAATGGAAAGGTGATAAAAGTGAATGTAAACCATACTTGTCTTAAACAGGCATACATCTACACATATCCAGCAGCTAGCACACTTAGATTCACTAAGTTAAATCACCTTTATAATTCAGAGTTGTGCTATTGCCTCTTTACTTTCAATTTTCAAGTGGGAAAAAAAAAGTCTTTCATCTGGTCAGTGAAGGATGATTATGGTCCCGAGGTCTTGCTGCAAAACAACCTTACACCTTACAAGTATTATGGGAAACTTGTGAAGAGCTTGGGTGGTCAAGGAAATCCTCAGCTAATCTTTCTTAAGAACATTGGAACACACGTCCCTTCTGTGTGGCCAAACGGCTAACATTTGTTAGTCTTCTATAGTCCTTGGCCATTCCTTAGACACAAGCAATTGATAGCCACTAAAAACAAAAACAAGTTTGCTCAAACGATATAGGCTTGTTTCCAATGTTGTTTTTTGTTTGTTTGGTTTGGTTTGGTTTTTTGTTTTCTTTTGTTGTTTTCATGAGGATGTAGTGTCTTAGGGGAGAACTGTGACATCTTTTTCTTCATGTTGGATGAAGCAGTGAAGTATACATGCTATATTAATTAAGGTGCAGATACAAGTATTTTTCAAGACTATGCCTTTAGGGGATGGAGGGAAGGCTCGGTGGCCGAGAGCACTTGCTGCTCATTCAGAGTATTTGTTAGATTCCCTGTACACATTGCAGCTCATAGCATCTCTAAGTCTAGTACCAAGGAATTCAATATCCTCTTCCGGTCTCTGTGAGCACCCGGCACACATGTGGTACAAATGCATGCACACAGCCCAACCACTCACACACCCCAAATGAAAATAAACATTTTGTTTAAAGAATATACTTTTAAAAACCTGTTGTCCGGTCACAGATGCATGTGACTCTTCCAAAGCATTCTCACACGTTCTTCCCTCAAGCATGCTGAATGGGTTGAACTGGGGAAGTCTTTTGTTTGGGATTTCTGCTTTGAATTCCATGTTTTACTTTAAGATTGGATTAGGAAGCTGGAACGGTGGTCCTCTGCTGAAAGGACAGGAGTGGTATTTCAGTTTGCTAGATTGCAAGGATACTTTGGCATCTATAAAGTCAGTCTGCTTTTTTCTATGTCCCATAGCACTCTAGTCTCTACCTGCAGATATTCATCTGTCCTATGAAATTATGGTAACCAAAGATACTACTGAGACAATTTGCTCAAAAGAAAAAATAAATAAATGAAAAACCGAATAAGCTGATATGTCACAGGAGGTACCATGTGATGTTTTTCTGTCAGGGGAATTTGAGTAACATATATGAACATATATGAACTCCAAGCTGTAAAGTGCTACTTCAATGTGTTTTGTTGCTATTGCATGGTTGAGATAACTTTGGTCATGAGAGAAGAATTGTGATCGAACCACAGACTGAGGCTTTGGAGCACACTTCTGATTTCAGATTCGAGTTTTTCCTTTCTTTCTTTTTTTTTAATTGCATTTTTATTTATATTTTAAATGTTACCCTATTACCTAGTTTCCCCTTCAGAAGCCCCCTGCTTCTATGAGGGTGCTCCTCACCCACCCACCCACTCCCTCCTTCCTCCCCACCCTGACATCCCCCTACACTTGGGCATCAAGCCTTGACAGGACCAAGGGCCTCACACTGATGCCAGATAAGGCCATCCTGTGCTACAAATGTAGCTGGAGCCATGTACCTATCCATGTACACTCTTTGGTTGTTGTTTAGTCACTGGGTGCTCTGAGAGTCCGGTTAGTTGATATTGTTGTTCTTTTTTTTTTTTTTTTTTTTTTTTTTTTCCCCGAGCTGGGGACCGAACCCAGGGCCTTGTGCTTCCTAGGCAAGCGCTCTACCACTGAGCTAAATCCCCAACCCCAGATATTGTTGTTCTTTCAGGAAGAATCCCTTCTTAAGAATTCACTCCCTGGGCCTCTGAGGCAAAGTATTTGCAGCCGCACTGTTGTTGTTTGTTTTCAAGGTGACAGTGTGAGTTGCCATTTTTTTTTAATAACTGGGAAAGCCCCATTGTCAGCCTAGTCCATTACTGCCTGCCGGATCTTTGTTCAAATTGTTTTTTTGGCTCTGAAAGCTCTTTTCGCTTTTCAAAAGACCAGAGCAAACAAACCGATGCTAAAGAGGTAATCTGTGCGGCAATCCCTCGGACTAGAAAGGAACCTGGTACTGCCGCTTTGTTCCAGCCACACAGATAGCATTCAACCTCTTAATGGAATGAAAACACATTACTGTCTGAAAGGACGGTGGGGGCAGGGATAATGACAGTCAGTTTCCCCTCCTGAAAACATCCCTGTTGGGAAGACATGGCCTACCCAACCCTGGTTCTTCTTTGCACCATTACAACACACTAACCTACCTGTGGATTCTCTGACCTAATGAGGTTGCTCCCAAACCCATGACTCACTCCAAACGCCCTGGACATCTTCTGTCTCACCATCAACTCAGAGCAACTGGAAGAGACTCAGAGATTCAATTCTGCAAAGCAAACCTCATCATAATGGGAAATCCAATTAACTCTGGATACAGTAGCTGCATCGGAGAAGGAACCACTATAATTCTGCCTTCTGTAAAAATGGTTTAGCTGTTCATTAGGTAGCACGTCCAAAATTAAACAATGCCAATTATTTTTCTTGTCCTGATATCCAGCATTATCTGGAGAATTGTATTAGAAGACAGATTACTGATCTGCATTGTAACTCGATGTAATTCCTGGAATCTTTGTTTTCCTTCCTGTTTTATCTTCTCTTGTATGTCGTGATGTGCGGGAAAGTAATTATATCTGGGGAGGCCAGACTGCACTCCTGTTCATCTGTTTGGAGAGGGTAAACTGATGGTGTGGATAATGCTGATATCACTTTTAGCTTTGCTAAGTGAAAAGTGATATCAAACAGCGATATCATGCTTACTCTCTCAGATGCTTTGTGAAAGAAATAAAAAGAAAAAGCGATTGCTATCTCTGTTACAGGAAGGGAAACTGAAACCACATGACTTGCCTAATGTCTCAAATGAGATTATCGGTAGAGGTGGGAGTAGAAACCCTCTGAACGTTCGGCCTCAGAACAGGGACTTGTCATGTTGGCAAAGCTGGCACTCCCTGGGTTTACTGCTACCCACCTTGGGGTTTTTTTATTATGACTTTTTACAGATCTGACTTAGTCACGTTTGATAAAAATCACTGTCTTTACCACAGCATTATGAAGCACAGAAAGATGCCTGAGACATAATCTCTGCCCTCAAAAGGAATCAAAGGACGTGATAAATACAAAACAGCAATTATAGCTAGCATATTTCAGAGACAAGAAAATTGTGCTCAAGCGTTTTCTGCAAGTACGTAAACTGTGTTATGGATGTGCGCATATACGCACTCAGAAGTATGTGTGCAGCATGGAATTTAGATGACATTCCATTTGGTTGGTAGTAAATGAAAATCAGGAAAAGTAATTGAAGAGGGAGGAGAGGGAGGGAAGGAGGGAGGGGGAGGAAGCATCTCCCTCCCTGTAGTTTCCCTTTGAGTTAGCTTTCATGTCTCACCCCAGGGGGACGCAGATTCAGTCACTAGCTCCCTGCACACGTTAGGAAACGGCTCTACGCTCTCCCCCCACCCCCCACCTGTTTCAGTGAGGAGACAACTGACTTAGATATGGACAATGCCGGAGTCTATGGAGCTGGGCATTGACAGCTCTAGAAGTTTACTAGCAGAGGGCTGGAAAAGAAAAGCAGAAAGAGAGATTTAGGTAAACAACTGACCTGGGCCTTCGTACAGCCCACGTGGGCTTAGGCACAGATCACCCGAGTGCCTCAGAAAAAAAAAAATAAGACTCCTGAGAGTGCCTTGCCCCCACTGTCTACTTCCTACATTTCCTCCAGCTCTCATATTATGTGACATTTGGGGCACAGCTGCTTTCGTTTTGCATTTATGAATAATTTGAGACTATATTTAGGTATTTCCAGTCATTAGGTACCTACATTCCTGTATACAGCTTGAAGATTTTTATCTTTTTTAAAAAAAAATTCAAGAAATTTATGAGAAAGAAAGCTCTTAATATTAGGTCACTTAGTCAATTACCGCTTTTCCTGCCTAATGCAAGACTATTCCCTAAAGCCCTGTTTCTAGCGCTCTGTTGCCTATTTTTAAATGGACTAACTGATGGTGATTCTGCCACTTCACTCGGGAGACCATTATCCAGGCTCCCCATTCTGGGTGTCAAGGGGCTTTCCCTGGTAATTAGCTCCATCTTGCTATTTCTCCTCTTTCCCATTATCCCTAGTTATCCATTCCCTTGTAACAATATTATTTCTCTCATTGGCTCTATATTTTTAGAGACTTTCCACAATTCTGTAAGCCCCTCTTAAAAGGAGTCTAGAAACTTAGTACCAACCCATATCTTAATTATTCACACTGCTACAGGATGAAGATGGAGTTAATGGAGTCGGCCGCTGGGTTCTCCTGTTTCCAGCAATGTGCTGCATTAGCCTGTACCTGCATCTCTGCTTGTCTACATTGATTTTATCAGTCTAAGGTCATCTTCCTCCACACAGCAATGTCTCTTTAAGCATAATGTGTCTAGGTCATGTGAAAGTGTCCAAGAAATGGCCACTTTATTTTCTGAAAACTGAGAAGTGGGAATATACACTTTAGTAAAGCTCTAGGCATGTTAAATGATATTGGGCATGCAAATAATTTAGCGACTATTCTAATGCAGCCCAATATAATAAAACCAGGAGACATATCTGTCCACCATAGGAATAAAGGTTGATTTAGAATCCAAATAAACTTCTTGCATCTGCAGCCTTATCACATGCTGTATGTATGATCTTATCAACACACACACTATATAATATTTCATGGTTCACTTGAATGAACACTTCCTGAGGGGAGGTATTTGGTCTCATGCATCTCTATTCCTAATGAGTCAAACTTCAATACCACACTTCAAGTCGATTCTTCTCCTCCAATCTCAGTGTTTTTTGTTTTTTGGTTTTTTTTTTTTTTTGTTTTTGTTTTTGTTTTTTTTTTTTGCCATGGCTCATGCCTTCTTGGTCCATTCTGGATTCCAGCCATCACTGCAGATACCAGATGTACTCAGGGACAATCTGATGACATTTCACCTCCATCAGACCTTGAAGAACACTGCCGTCTCCTAAGGGACATCTGCACTGCACGAGCCTGGTTTCAGGAGAGCAGGCAACCGTCACCTAAGCAATAGCTCTCATGGGATATAATTGCTTATCACAGCTGGCAGTGGCATCTAATAGGCAGAAGCCATTGTGGGATATTTTTAACATCCTACAGGGCACAAGACAGCTTCTCAAAATAAAAGATTGCCTGTTGTGCCACGTTGAGAACCTGACCTGGAACCTGAGAATTCAGAGCTGAAGAAAGTGTTTCCCAAATGTGCTGGCTAGTTCTTATGTTAACTTGATAGAAGCTAGGGTCATCTGAGGGAAACTCTTGAGAAAATGTCCCCATAAGATATGTCTGTAGGCAAGCCTGTGGGGCATGTTCTTAATGAGTGATTGATGTATGAGAGCCTAGATCACAGTGAGTAATACCACTCCTGAGCCCGCAGTCCCGGATTCTATAAGAAAGTAGACTTAGCAACCCATGAGTAATAAGCCAGTAAGCAGCACTCCTCCACGACCTCTGCATCAGCTCCTGCCTCCAGGTTCCTGCCATGATAGAGTTCCTGCCATGAGTGCCTTCAATGATGAACAATGATATGGAAGAGTAAGTGAAATAAACCCTTTCTTCCCCAAGTTGCTTTTGTCCATGGTGTGTCATTACAGCAATAGAAACCCTAAGGAGAGCACCAAGACAGATTTCTATCCCCTCTTCTTTTAGCCCCAGCTCTGTTTACTGTCTTCAGACTAAACCCACAGGAAAGGCGGTCTTCCTGATCTCTAGTACACATGTTAAATAGCTAACAGAATACTATATTGGTTTATATCCTGTGAAATAAGTTCTGCATGGAAAGGATTGTCTAGCTGATAACACCACTGGGCATGGCATATGGTCCTTTGACAAGGCAAGAAATAACATAGCCAAGGAATGGCAAGACTCAATTAAAATGGGCCCAACAGAAACCAGGAAGCAATATGAAAGTAGACCTGAGGGTACTCGTCTACAAAGTTAAGAATGTAAGACAAGAAGAGAGAAAAAGATCGCTTTCTGATGACAAAAGTCTTGCTACCTTAATAACACATACAGAGTTGGTGCTAATATGTCATTGAGGCTTAGACCTTATCAATGTAATCAGATAATGAAAGCCTTGGCATGATATTGGAGAAAAGATCAAAATCCTCAGATAGGTAAGAAAGTGGTAATGAATTTGTTATGTCAGATTAAAGGACTCTGATGAGTTCAAAGACATTCTTTGCTCCATCATGAAGGATGCATGGAGAAAGGAGCAGGATTGTGGAGAAGTTTGGTGTAGCAATCAGCACTGGAAGGTGCTACAATAAACTAGTTCCCCTGTAGCAATAGAATTTATAGACTTCTAGAGGAGGGGAGACTAATTTGTCTTCACAGAAGTAAGGATATCATAACTGTTGAAACACACAGGCTAGAGTGGTAATCATGGGGGCGACCCACAGCAATCTGTAGCAAATGTGATCACATTATGGGCAGAAGATGAGTAGCAGCCATCTAGGATCTTGCTTAAGTGTATAAGTAAAAGTTGTGATTTGGTAAGCAAAGATCTGCCATTATCCCCCACAATGGGAAAATATTATCACTCAGCTAGATAGATCTATGACAGTAATTCATCACTCATTGACAAATCAAGAGATCAAATTTGTCTGAGGCCATGTCCTGCAAGATCACTGCACATATGCATAATAAATATACCTATAACTTTGGGCCTTTCTATGCCTTCCTTTGCTCCTGAATAATGATATGGAGAATATTTATTTACAATGCCCTTGGCCTTAGCTTAGACTTGTTCCCCAACTAGTTCCTAACTCGTATTACCCCATTTATGCTAATGTAAGTTCTGTCACATGGCTGGCTAGGTACCTCTCCTTCCTTCCCAGCCTATTTATTCCTCTGTGTCTGGCTGGCTGAATCTCCCACTTGGCCTTCTCTTTTCCAGAGTTCCTCTCTCCCTATTCAAAAGTCCCACCTTACTATTCTGCCTTTTGCTATGGGCCATAGGAATTTTATTTTAACCAATCAGAAACTGCCTTAGGCAGGCAAGGAAGGACAGAAACACATCTTCACACCGTGTACAAAAGCATCACTCCAATATATCCCTCAGTCTTCCCGCCAAGGACCTAAAGCTGTTTATCAGAATAGCAGGCTCACACAGTGGAAAGGAAATCCTAGCCCATTCCTAGCTCTGCATCTGTTAGAAAGAGTCAGAAGTTACACTAACAACAAGGTATTCAAGACACAAGGGTAACCTTTTCTTACAGAGAAGCTCACAGAAGCTCAGCAGTGAAAAGAATACCATTCCATTTGGAGAAGACAAACATTTAGTCAGAAATAGCTCATAACTGTCTCATACTAGTCCATTGGAGCTACATGTTGCCTGATGTGATGATGACCCAGTCCCCAGTGAAATCAAGATTCGTTGTTTGCGTAGTAGAATAGGAGTCACCATGTGTTTGTAAAAGACTGAGGGATATATTTTGAAGCCACAATGCCTCATTTTAGGAGGGAGTACAGAAACTAGCTTCTTCATTAAAAACTCAAAGATGAAGGGATACCCCCATTCAACTCACCTGCTTACCCCCCTGAAAAAATTAGAAAGATCTTTGTTGATGGCAGTGGCCACAGTTAACAACTGACAACCACAAATAGAACTGCTGTACCACATAAGGCAGTGTGCTAAGATAGATTTATTTCAAGACGTTATTTGTTGCTTTTGCTCAGACAAACACATTGTTCTCAATCTTTATAAGTAATAAGGATCACTTGCTATCGTGTAAGAAAGATGGAACTTTATCTTTACCGTCATCCCTAGGACCAGCCCAACATCTCTTCTCATTGTAGCACTATACTCCCGAGAGATCTCCTTTCCTTGATATTCCACCGATCTGGTAATTGACACTAACAATGTCATGGTAATTGGACCTGGTGAAGAAAAGAGAGAGTGCTCAAGGCAGCCTAGAGGAATATACACATGCCGAAGAGAAGATGAAATGCCTCAGCAATTCAAAGCCCTATCATGTGTATGTTTCTAAAAACCTGAAGAGCAGAAATGCATGGAAAAGTCACATTGAACATAAATGACAGACTTTTGCATCCATGCCTCCAACTACTAAGAAAGGGGCACTGAGCTTGGTCATCTTAATTACAACTGTGAGCACACAATGTGCTATGAGTTTCTCATTGACTAACTTGAAAGGTTGTATTGTTCGGATATGATATGTGTTGTTCAGAACAGAAAAGAATCTCACAACAGGTTCAGACTACAAGCTGACCTGATACTCAAGTAATGTGACTTAAAAGACCCAAAGACTAGAAAGAGTCTTTTTGTTTTTCTTGGATAGTTTATGTATTTACATTTCAAATGTTATCCCCTTTCCTGGTTTTCCCTCCAGAAACCTGTTATCCCATTCCCCTCCCCCTGCTTCTATGAGGGTGCTCCCCCTCCCACCCACCCACTCTTACCTCACTGCCCTGGCATTCTCCTACACTGAGGAATTGAGTCTTCACAAGACCAAGAGCCTCTCCTCCTACTAATGATAGACAATGCCATCTTCTGCTATATTTGTGACTGGAGCCATGGGTCCCTCCACGTGTAGTCTTTGGTTGGTGGTTTAGTCCCTGGGAGCTCTGGGGGTGTCTGGTTGGTTGATATTCTTGTTCTTCCTATGGAGTTGCAAACCCCTTGAGTTAGGATTCTATGTGGTATTTCTGTTACATTCCAACATCAGAGTTGCAGCACAGATGCTTGTATTCTGAAGTAAGAACAAACCTTCCAGGTCATTGTAAAAGTAGCTACTGACATTTCTTTTGCACTCTAGAATAACCTAGCATATCAAGGATGACTATGCTAAAGTTACCTGTGGAGCGTTAGGATTGTGAGATAAATAAAGACATAGCAATAATCCATGGTGTGATGCTACTGACTAAATACTTCTGTCTTCTCCAAATCTCACAGTGACATTTTCCCAGTGTAGCAGAATTGGGAAGCATGGCTGTTGGGATGTGGCTCCCTCTTCCCAAATGGATTAGATAACTGGTGGGATTGGAACTTGACAGGGAAGTCTGATCTCTAGTCATCCTTCTATCACTTCCACTACAAGGTAACATAGCTCCCTTCTGGTGGAAGGAACAATAAGGTGCCATCTTAGAAACAGAGAACAGCCCTACCACAGCTGAGCCTGATGCTGCCTTGTCCTTCGAGCTTTCCAGCCCCTGGAACTGGGATAAATAAAAGTCTGTTTCATAAATTACCCCATTGTGGTGCTTTGTTATTCCACAGACAGATGTAAATCCTACAGTTAGAACGGGGCTGAGTAGGTCCAAAATGTACAATAATTGCATACATAGATGGCCCTGGGTCCTATGTGACTTACACACTGCACTGATTACTTTCTTTAGGAGTGTGTCTGTGATATCATGGAAGTTTACCATAACGAGCCCAGGTGTGGGAACTCCTTGAGTCAGGCTTTGGTCTATATTAGCTCATCAAGGTTATAGTGACTTGAAACAAACCATCACTGCGATATAAACCAAAGGTGGCTCCTAGAATTGATGAGGAAGGAAGTTTTCCCAGTAGACGAAACTCTGAACAATACACTTGGTCATACCCCAGGGAGTGATTGCATAAAGCAGAGATGTGCAGTAACCATGGAGCTGAGAGGAAGCTTCCCTGCTTACTGGGAAACCTGAGAGGAGCTTGAAGATAAGTTTGAGATGTGAGTTTATGAATGAACCTTTGAGCAAAATCCTATGACGTGTATGAATATGTCTGTCTTGTTTAAAACCCAGTGGAAAACAGTGTAGACCATTTAGAAAGGCACTGATCAACAGGTGGCTTGAATGACTTGTGGAGTGGATGTCAGCCTTTAATCTCAGCCACTCTAGAGTCCGCTCAGATGTTTTAGGAAGTATATCTGGTAGCAGGTATAGGGGCTGTGCACAGACCCCAAAATCACAGCTTTCACCCACCAATGCTCATTTACCCAGCACTGATAAATTGCTGAGCTGGCAGCAGAGACCTATTTAGTGGTATCGACAGGGAATCCCATGTTGACTACATCAGTTACTTTCTAAGGAAGAGAAAAATATATTCTCAACAAAAATTCACACAGACTTTGGGCGTTTTTCCTTTCCTAAGCACAGTATCTTGGTTACCATCCTCTGAGTGCGTATCTAAATGACCAACTGGGAATTGCAGTAAAATTTCCTGAGGCCAAGGAATATATTTTACAGAGAAGGTTAACACAACACCCAAGCTCTCATCCTGGAACACGTTGCTCTGTAGAAACCAAATAGCAGCAACTTTGATAGCGCAGATAGTGTCTATCTCCGCTTTCCATAGTTTCTCCCTGGGTATGATCAAGCAGGTTCTCAGACTCCCGTCCACTGGGAAAGCTTTCTTTACTCTTCTGCCCTTTGAGTGTGGCTGCCCTCTGAGTGCCTTGTGCCAAAGAATCAAATGTAAAGGCCTAGGTAAGGGACCAGCTTGAGGGTCACATCCAACCATGTGTGAGCAGTCCTCCCGAGTCCTGCACACATCTATGAGGAAGTATAATGAGAATGCATGGGCCTGGCAACCATGCACAGTGAAGGTTGGCCTTCCCATAACAGCTCTGCCAAGGGTGAGAAAATCAGAAATGCTACATTTGAAGTGTCTCAAACTGACGGGTGAAATAGGCTCTCATTAATGATGCTTGTCACTAACTCTTAAAATGGTTAAGAAAGAGTCAACATACAAGCCACCTAATACTAGAAACATGAGATTCCATATTCAATGTAACCACCACAGTACTAGGGACATAACCAATGTGTTGCTTTCCCTAACTGTTATCTCTTGCTATGGTCATGAAATGCACCACATCTACAAAAGTTATACATACTATATGATGTATAGATAGAGGTTAGATATAAAATGACAGAAAAAAATATCTAGGCACCCTCCACCTAGTTTGAGGTTAATGGGGCTACTTTTTAAGGTTTAATTTTAATCCAGAAAATTAGACTTTTTAACAGTATAGAAGTAAGTATACCTTCTTACTTTTTAATTTATTTTTAAAAGAATGTGGCAAGGGAACAAGCACAGTCACCACTGCTTGTTAGATGACCTTGGCAGCACAGGGCCAAGGCTCATTGGTCCTCAGTTTCCTCTACTGTCAGATGATAACAGAAACTCATCTTCCCCATAGGAGCACCATAGTGAGGAGAGCAGGAAGGTGCGGTAAACAGAGCAACCACCTTGTTTTACTTAAAGTAGACAAAAAGACTGTACGCTGGTTAGTAAGCTTTCTTTACTGTAATAAAACACCCGAGACAATAAACTTAAGATAAGGAAAGGTTTGTTTTTTGTTTTGTGGGGGGTATTTTTTGTACACAGGTTTGAGTTTCTGTTTGAGCAAGTCACCGTGCCTATGGTACTGAAGCATATATTATGTTCCGGGGGACTTCTGTGTGCGTCTCTGCATCTGTATGTGCTTCTTGTGCTTTCTCTTTGGCTCTTTTTTTTCTGTTTGTTTGTTTTTGACTTATTCTGGGTTGTTTGCTTTTATTTAATTATTTTTTTAAAAATGCCTTTTTATATTCTAGAGAGAGAGAGAGGAGATTTGGGTGCATGAGGAAGTGAAAAGGATCTGAGAGGAAGAAAACTTGTTTTCAATTAAATAGATGGATTGATAGAGATAGATAGATAGATAGATAGATAGATAGATAGATAGATAGATAGATAGATAGATAAAGTAGATAGATAGATTATATAGATTGGTTGGTAGATAGATAAGGGAATCAATAACTCTCTCAAGGTCATAACCTCACACAGTCAGATTTCCACCTAGGCCCCATCTACTACTTCTCAATTAGACACTGGGCACAGATCAAACCTTAACGTGTGGGGTTGAGGATATGTTTATCTGAGCAGTAGATTGCACACAGGGGAAGCAGCTGCTCCCTTGCCGAGGCTAAGAACTCTGTGCTGAGAAGTTCAGGCAGGTCTGTACATACGTTTTTTATCATTCTCTGTGTTCTAGCACAATCCCATTTCACTCGCTGTACAATTTAAAAACTATTCATTTTAATACACTTGTTTGGCTCTTTCCTGCCTTCTTAAAAACCCACCCATGAATGAATCACCAATGAGCTAGAAACACTGCTGGAAGGAAGAGCTAAAACACATCAGTGTATCCCTTGCAAGAGTCTGGCAGTAAATTTACAAAAGAGCTCGGTGCAATGGACAAAGTTAACTTCGTTTTACTCTTCTGGCAGAGAGTGTATTTCTATGAAGTCTGGTAGAGGCATTTAGCAGTGTGGAGCAAAACTGTATTTTCTCCTTGAGCTGGTCTGAGGCTGCCATCACCTTCTGGAATGGCCCCTTGTGCACTCCAGTGGGCTCAGGGACAATTGCCGCAGCCTGGATTCCCACCAACCCTGCTGGAAAGGAAGCCTGTTTATCAAGCAAGACAGCAAGACCGAAATGGAGCAGCTGAGGCCTCTTTTGCCAAGGACAAGCCTAATGCAGAAAAATACGTCACTGCTGCTGGTGAATGAATATATTTCTGGTCCAATTGTTGGATCATGTCACCAGTCAGCGAAAATAATGGACAGTGAAGAATGACCCAAGTTACATGCTCCAAATAAGGTTGGAATGGGTTTATCTAAAGTGAGTGACGGAGTTAGAGGCAGACTTGCTGGCCTCGTAGAAGGAATAAACATGCATATCTTATGTCTATCCTAGAATCTAGGGAAAACTTTGTCCTAAGAACCCCCAATGTACTATGGCCTCTTCCAGACCATGAGTCAGGTTTGTCCAGGTTCAGACTAGGATGCTGTCTGCTTTGTACAGTCCCAGTGATTCCAACAACAGACAGTTGCTCCTTAGCCAGAATTTGATTAGGCCCATGCTGCAGGGCACCTCTGGAGATGTGGATACGGACTTGCCCTAGAGTAGCTTGCAGCGTATTTTCAAACAGGAAGGGACACATTTGCACTGTTCCCACCTCCCATTTCACATCACAACACACAGCCATTTTGCTTGGGAAAGTCAATATTACTACTGAAATGTTAAAGAGGGATTGATATTTCTTTCACATGCCCCTTTAAAATTATTTTCTTCCCTAATATCAAATACTTCTCACCTTGGTGCTCTGCCACTTTAAATTGATCTGGATGATTATTGGATCAATGTCATCTATGCCCCTAGTCTTTAAACTCCATAAAGCCAAGCATCTCCCTTGATCGCTTGGACCATCCCCTGTGCACAGAACATTCCGTCAAGCTTATTCTCAATGATTTCATATCAGTGACTCCTAATGTGCTGAGGACTCAATAATACAATCAGGAACAAAGAGTCCTGCGTTCTAAGATTGTTCTAGGTAATGACATACTATTAAGCAATTACCTCCTGCAATCTGTGTCCATCTCTTTTCCAGTGCGTGAACCACTTCCAGCATATTAGAGAGTTTATGTTTTTATTAGTATTAGTTTATTATTCTCTCAGCCCTCGCTGGGGCATCAACTCCAAGAGGCAGGTTACCTACCTTCCTTCCTTCCTCCCTTTCTTTCTTTCTTTCTTCCTTTCTTTCGCTTTCTTTCTTTCTTTCTTTCCTTCTTTCTTTCTTCCTTTCTGGGTTTTTTAATCTAGTTTCTGACTATTTCAAACAGGTTTGTAATGTAGAGTGGACATCTTTACCCATTCCTGAAGACCTCGCCCCCTTCCTACTACTTCCTCTCCTAATTTCATGTCTTATTTTTTATTCGGATACATCACTATTATGTGGTCATGGTTACGGTGGCCATGTCTTATCTGAGAGACAGAATGTCAATGGACTCCTCCTCATCCTTCAGCTGTCACGATCTCCCATGCCATTTCCTGCCATGCTCCTTTTCTCTGGAAGTCATGGGTGTCTGGTTAAAATCTGAGCACTTGTCATTTTTTTCCCCTCACAGCATTTTGACTAGTTGTGAGTCTCTGTATTAATTGTCTCCTGCTACAAAAAGAGGCTTTCTTTGCCTGACATGAACAGTGGCATTAGTCAAAGATTTCAAATGTAAGTATTAATTCATATATTAATATACTGATGGTAGTTTGGCTACAGAACCATTTAGCTTAATAGCAGTAGCAAGTTCTGCCTTTCTGCTGATAGCAAGTCAATTTCAGGAAATGAGGGTTTCCGGCTTTGTCCCTTGGTGTTGTCCCCATTTGTAGTTGGACTAGCTGCTTATTTCTCCCTCTTGGAACCACTCTGCATTTGGTGATGCTACAAGCTTTCACTTCTACCTGATCTCATGTTACAATGCCTCTCTCCCCCTACATTCCAGCCTGGCATTGTTTCCAGACATCTCAGGCAGCTCTGGCCTCAGGGCATTCCTTATTGGTAGGAAGGTTGTCCACAGGTCACTTTCATAGCCAACCCTCTCATGTGCCCCAGATCTGTGCTGCAAGCCACCCCATCAATGGAATCTTCCTTGATACCCCTATTCAAATCTGAACCCCACTTCTTCCCACAGCACATGCATACTCCTGGACCTTGGCATGCCTCTGCCCTGCTATTTTTCTGTAAAATAATATACACTACTAATAAAAAATTACCTGGTTTCTCCCTCATTGTCCCCAGACATCACTCCCAGAATTCTAAGATCCATGAAGGCTGATATCCTCCCTATCCTTAATATCGAAATACCTGGATTACATCTGGCACTCCATATTTGTTGACTAAATGAATTATCCTAAAAGCAACTTTTATACAGGGAATACCAGATTTTAGAATGTTCTACTTAAGCTCAGAAAGCATACACATGATTATAATAAGATGTTTGAATTTCAAATAGGAAGTTGAATATGAAATAAAAAATATAATAAGAAGCAGGTGTCTGGAAAGGTTAAGTGATACAAGGTATACATCTTTGCTTTTTGATGAGTAGTGTGCTAGAATTTATTGATAAATTTTAGCTTGAAAATCTCTGAGTAATATTTGCTATCATATGCTGTGTTTGAAGATCTCACACACACACACACACACACACACACACACGCTCATGCACCTTCATGTATAAGATTGTCTCTGATGCCTGGGGAAATGAGAGGAAATGACTATTAAATGGCTGAGGAAAATATTCATGATTTATCAGTCCAGTGAAATGGAAGAGCAGGTGCCCATTTGACAGAGCAGGCAGAACCAGCCTTAACCAGATTGAGTCCAGTCTGGAAGCTAGTCACCACCCAAATGCTTAAGGCATCAGAGGTGTAGGTGAGAATGACCCCAAAAACCCGAACCTTCTGAAGAGTACTGTGGGCCTTTCCTTCAGCTGGGAGACAGGAAATTCTCAGTGAACCATTTTCTCCATGTTAAAACCAAAGTATACATTCTCCCTTCCACTCAGGTACAAGGTCTGACCAGGAAGTATAGAAGTAGATGGAAGTAGATATCTGCCTTCTGTAGTCAGCCTAGACTCACAGTAGTTTAGGGCACAAAAAGACATTCATAATTATTTCCACTGGTTATGATAGGAAGGAAGAAAGGGACTAAGATTTGAAGGAATGGATTGAGCCAACCTCCGAATCTCTGAAAGCCCTGATAAGAGTCTTGCTCCACACTACAGTGTCATTGCTGGTGTCCTATTCATGTCTAGAGAATCAGGATCGTAAGCTTCATTGATCTTGTCCCATATGCCCAAAATGTCTTGTTGATATTTTACATCTTCATACTTTTAATCCTTAACTTTATCTCTCCCAACTTTAATAATACAAATGTAAACAGCATTTCTCAACCAGTTATTGTCTACTAGCCCTGTCCAAGGTGATTTATTTAATCAAATTTTATCCTACAACATAGGTAGGATCAGTTCTAGTTTTCAAAGGAAGAGATGAAGGTTTCAGAAGCCTAGCCAGAAAGTAACTTGTCTAAAGCTCAGTAGAAGCATGGACGTAGCCAGACGAGACAGATTCTACCACTGGACCTACTTGCCTTGTTCCATGTTGCATTCTTATCTTCACTCTCAGAAATTGAACCCGTTCTTTTCCTCACTATAGATACACACGTAATTCCTCAAATTACGAGGAATAATAATCTCCCAGTTTCACTTGCAAGATTTGGATGGAGGTGAGGTAATATCGTTAATACATGAATAACTGACATGGCTGAATCCCAGGTGATTTTATTTTCAACAAAGTGTTTGATGAGCAAGGGCTGTTCAGAGCATCTCTGTGGCCATTTGGAAGGCCCAGGCTATGGTAAGAAGTAGAACCACCCGGTTTTCACCCAAGCTCACAGTTGACCTGGAGCTACAGCTCTGTGTACCCAGATCTTGAGGGGAGAGAGTTGGATTCTCAAAAATGCAGACAATCCTGAGAGCACTCGTGAGACCACCACATCAGCTCACATTCCTGGTCCAAGAGGAACCTGCCTGGAGCCTTGTGGACACAGGAACCAAGGAGCAGTCTAGGACAGGATGCTTCCAGCTTCTGCCTGCTCTCAGAGCTGCCCCTGTGCCACAGCCCTCAGTACCCAGATCCCACTGGGAGAACATGAGTCTCCAGGAGTGCTGGCACACAGGCTTAAAGGAGGGTCAAGCCACTCTCAGAGACAGCAAGACCAACTAACACCAGAGATAAGCAGATGGTGAGAGGCAAGGGCAAGAACCTAAGCAACAGAAACTGAGGCCACTTGGCATCATCAGAACACAGTTCCCCCACCACAGCAAGCCCTGATACCCCAACACACCCAAAAACCAAGATTTTGATTTGAAATCACAACCCATGATGTTAGAGATCGTTAAGAAGGACATAAATAACTCATTTAAAGAAATGTAGGACAACACAAGGAAACAAGTAGAAGTTCTTAAAAAGGAAACAGAAAAATGCCTTAAAGAATTACAGGAAAACACAACCAAACAGGTGAAGGAATTGAACAAAACCATACATGATTTAAAAATGGAAATAGAAACAATAAAGAAATCACAAAGGAAGACAACCCTGGAGATAGAAAATCTAGGAAAGAGATCAGGAGTCATAGACATAAGCATTACCAACAGAATACAAGATATAGAAGAGAGAACCTCAGGGACAGAAGATACCATAGAAAATATTGACACAACCGTCAAAGAAAATATAAAATGCAAAGAACTTCTAACCCAAAACATCTAAAAAATCCAGGACACAATGAATAGATCAAACCTAAGGATAATAGGTATAGAAGAGAGCAAATATTCCCAACTTAAAGAGTCAGTAAATATCTTCAACAAAATTATAGAAAACTTCCCTAACCTAAAGAAAGAGATACCAGCAAACATACAAGAAGCCAACAGAACTCCAAATAGATTGGACCAGAAAAGAAATTCCTCCTGTCACATAATAGTCAAAGCATCAAATGCACAAAACAAAGAAACAATATTAAAAGCAGTAAGAGAAAAAGGTCAAGTAACATATAAAAGCAGACTTATCAGAATTATAGCAGACTTCTCACCAAAGACTATGAAAACTAGAAGATCATGGGCAGATGTCATACAGATCCTAAGAGAACACAAATGCTAACCCAGGCTACTATATCCAGCAAAACTCTGAATTACCATAGATGGAGAAACCAAGCTATTCCGTGACAAAACCAAATTTACACAATATCTTCCCACAAATCCAGTCCTACAAACAATAATGGATGGAAAATTCCAACACAAGGAGGAAAACTACACCCTAGAAAAAACAAAAAAAGTAATCTAATTGTAACTAACCCAAAAGAAGATAGCCACACAAACATAATTCCACCTCTAACAACAAAAAATAAGAGAAAACAACAATCATTGGTTCCTAATATCTCTCAATATCAATGGACTCAATTCTCCAATAAACAGACATAGACTAACAGACTGAATATGGATAGATAGCCCAGCTTTTTCCTGCATGTAGGAAACACAACTTAGTGACAAAGACAGACACTATCTCAGATTAAAAGGCTGGAAAAAAATTTTCCAAACAAATGGTCCCAAAGAACAAGCTGGAGTAGCCATTCTAACATTGAATAAAATTGACTTTCAACCAAAAGTTATCAAAAAAAAAAAAAGGAAAGACACTTCATATTCATCAAAGGAAAAAATCCACCAAGATGAACTCTCAATTCTGAAATTCTATGCTCCAAATGCAAGGGCACCTACATTCATAAAAGAAACCTTACTAAAGCTCAAAGCACACATTGCACCTTACACAATAATAGTGGGAGATTTCAACACCCCACTTTCATCAATGGACAGATCATGGAAACAGAAACTAAACAGAGACACAGAGAAATTAAAAGAAGTTATGAACCAAAAGGACTTAATATATATCTATAAAACATTTCATCCTAAAACATAAGAATAGACCTTCTTCTTAGCCCCTCATGGTACCTTCTCCAAAACTGACCATATAATTGGTCACAAAACAGGCCTCAACAGGTACAGGAAGATAGAAATAATCCCATGCATCCTATCAGATCACCACAAACTAAGGCTGGCCTTCAATAACAACAAAAACAACAGAAAAGCCACATACATATGGAAGTTGAACAATGCTCTAATCAATGATAACTTGGTCAAGGAAGAAATAAAGAAAGAAATTAAAGACTTTAGAATTAAATGAAAATGAAGGCACAGCATGTCCAAACGTTTGGGACATAATGAAAGCAATGCTAAGAGGAAAACTCATAGCTCTGAGTGCCAAAAAGAAACAGGAGAGAGCATATATCGGCAGCTTGACAGTATACCTAAAGTTCTAGAACAAAAAGAAGCAAATACACCCAAGAGGAGTAGAAGGAAGGAAATAATCAAACTCAGGGCTGAAATCAATCAAGTAGAAACAAAAAGGACTATACAAAGAATCAACACAATCAGGAGTTGGTTCTTTGAGAAAATCAACAAGATAGATGAACCCTTAGCTAGGCTATCAAGAGGACCCAGAGACAGTATCCACATTAACAAAATCAGAAATGAAAAGGGAGACATAACAACAAAAACAGGAAATTCAAAAAAAATATCAGAACCTACTACAAAAGCCTATATTCAACAAAAGTGGAAAATCTGGAGGAAATGGACAATTTTCTAGACAAATACCAGGTACCAAAGTTAAATCAGTATCAGATAAACCATCTAAACAGCCCATAACCACTAAAGAAACAGAGGCAGTTACATCCTCAACAATAAAAGAACCTCAGGGGGAATCACCATCCCTGACCTCAAACTGTACTACAGAGCAATAGTGATAAAAACTGCATGGTACAGAGACAGACAGGTAGATCAATGGAATAGAATTGAAAACCCAGAAATGAACCCACACACCTATAGTCACTTGATCTTTGATAAAGGAGCTAAAACCATCCAGTGGAAAAAAGATAGCATTTTCAACAAATGGTGCTGGTTCAACTGGAGGTCAGCATGTAGAAGAATGCAAAGCAACCTATTCTTATCACCCTGTACAGAGGTCAAGTCCAAGTGGATCAAGGACCTCCACAAAAAAACAGATACACTAAAACTAATAGTAGAAAAGTGGGGAAGAGCCTTGAACACATGGGCACAGGGGAAATTTTCCTGAACAAAGCACCAATGGCTTATGCTCTAAGATCAAGAATCAACAATAGGACTTCATAAAATTGCAAAGCCTCTGTAAAGCCAAGGACACTCACTGTCATTAGCACAAAATTGGGAAAAGATCTTTACCAATCCTATATCTGATAAAGGGCTAATATCCAATATATACAAAGAACTCAAGAAGTTAGACTCCAGTGAATCAAATAACCCTATGTAAAATGGGGTATGAAGCTAAACAAAGAATTCTCAGTTGAGAAATCTTGAATCTCTGAGAAGTACGTAAAGAAATGTTCAACATCCTTAGTCATTAGGGAAATGCAAATCAAAACAACCCTGAGATCCCACCTCACACCAGTCAGAATGAAAAAGATAAAAATTTCAGGCAACAACAGATGCTGGTGAGGATGTGGAGAAAAAGGAACATTCTTCCATTGTTGATGGGATTGCAAGCTTGTACAACTACTCTGGAAATCAGTCTGGAGGTTCCTCAGAAAATTGTACTACCTGAGGACCCAGCTATACCACTCTTGGGCATATATCCAAAAGTTGCTCCAACATATAACAAGAACACATGCTCCACTATGTTCATAGCAGCCTTATTTATAATAGTCAGAAACTGGAAAGAATCCTGATGCCCTTCAACAGAAGAATGGATACAGAAAATATGATACATTTACACAATGGAGTAGTTCTCAGCTATCAAAAACAATGACTTCATGAAATTCTTAGGCAAATGGATGGGACTAGAAAATATCATCCTGAGTAAGGTAACCCAGTCACAATCATTGGGCACCAGGAAGAGAAGTCCTTGGTTCTTACTAAGGCTTGACCTCCCAGTCTAGGGGGGATGTCAGGAAAGGGATAACATTTGCAAATGTAAATAGAAAAACATCCAGTAAAAAAAAAAAAAAAAAAAAAAAAAAAAGGTACCACACTTATTTCTCTTGGATTTCTCCTTCCTGGAAAACCATTTCAAAAACAGACCAGATCTGTAGATAATAGGTGTGTGTGTGTGTGTGAGTGTGTGTGTGTTACTTTTTTATTACTGTGATCAGTACCAGAGCTAAAGGAAACCTAAGGAAGAGTTTATTTTCACAAAGGGTTCCAGAGCTAGATGTTCATAATGGCCAGGAAGGCACAGGGAACAGGAAACGAGAAATATATATATTTCTCAACTGCAGGTAAGAAATTGGAGAGTGTAACTGAAAGTGGGACAAGGTTATCAATTTGCAAATCTTACCTCAATGATGTGCTTCCTCTTGCAAGGCTGAACCTTTAAAGAACGTTTCCTTAACCTCCATAGACAACACCACTGACAGGGAACCAAGTGTTTTGAACACACTAAGGATGGAAGATATTTCTCACTCAAACCACTGTAATAAGGTATGGCACAGTACAGTGCTTCCTTTAAGAATGATGAGCAGGCAAGTCTATAAGGAGACTTTATGGCTCATGACAGTGACCAAGATGACAGCCTCTCTCACAAAGGTATAGGGACAGGAAGATACACTCAGGTTTCTTCAGACAGTTCATCTCTGATATCCATTCTTACCTGGGGATAAGGTGTTATTTCTTGTCAGGACTTTTGCCAGTGAAATTACTTGGTTTAGAAAGAGATTTGTTGGTCATGACAGTTTCTAGGCCATAGCGAGGCTGCCCAGCATCCTCCTGGGATTCAGCTCTGGGAACTGAGACATGGCTTTCAAGAACTCCATCTTCCATCTCTGTTTCACATTTGTACTCTTCCCTCTCAGAAATCTTACAGGTGGAAGTCTAGGAAGGGGAGGAAATCTTGGCTCAGTTCTTTGTCTACTGTCCCACCACCTACTGCCAATCTTTAGTTTTTTAGGCATTAAATATGCAAACAGCATTACTTTGTGGGTTTATTTTTTTTCCAAAAGATAATACTCCATTATGGAGACAGAGAAAAAAAACTCAGTGTGGGGAGATGGTGTTTCTTACTTATGTCACTCTATTTACCTTTCATATTTTCCTGCTAGCAAAGTCCATTTCCTGCTGCCTTTTTTTGACTAGTGTGGGGGTTTAAATAGGTATGGTCCCCATACACTCATGTGTTTGAATCCTTGACCAATGAGGAGTGCGTCACTAGGGGAGATGTGACCTTGTTGGAGGAAGTGTATCACTGTGGAGGTGGGCTTTTAAGGTCTCCTGTGTGCAAACTAGGCACAGTATGACACAGTCCCCTGCTGCCCATGAATCAAGACATAGAACACAATCAACTCCTTCTCCAGCACCATGTCTGCCTGCAATTGGCCATGCTTCCTGCCATGATAATAATGTTCTAAACCTCTGAAACTGTAAGCCAGTCCCAATTAATTTTTTTCCTTTATAAGAGTTGCCTCAGGCTGAAGAGATGGCTCAGAGTTTAAGAGCACTGTCTGTTCTTCCAGAGGTCCTGAGTTCAATTACAGCAACCACATGGTGGCTCACAACCATCTATGATGATTATTTGGTGTCCTCTTCTGGCCTGCAAGCATACATGTAGTCAGAATGCTGCATACATAATAAATAAATAAATCTTAAAAAAAAAAAAAAAGAGTTGCCTTGGTCATGGTGTCTCTTCGCAGAAATGGAAACCCTAAGACAACTAACTAGCTGATTCTTCCAAAAATGTGAATCATGACTTGAAGAGGTTACTATATTGAAAGTACTTGTAGTGCTCACTAGAATGTTCCTGGTAGGATTATCCTATTTAATGATACCTACTGCAGGAATTTAAACACATTTAGAGACTAAACAAAAAGTAAGATATCTCTGTGCCTGATGTGTTGTTTTCATAATACTCCACAAGAATGACTTTATTATCACATAATGCTTAGAGTTATATGAAGCAAATGGCATCTTCTTGACCATAGAGAAAATGAGTGAAAGAAGATAGTAGAGGAACTCAAAGTCCTACGCAGAGATTTTGTTTGTTTCCCATATACAAGCTATATGAACTTGAGTAAAAAAAAAATCCAAGCTCTAGAAAAGCAATCTTATCACTACAAAACATCATTTAGTAGTCTGCTTAAATTTGCCACTGTGCTTAATGGTCAGAAGAAGTGAAATGTTTCTCCATGGGCATATATCTACTTTGTTCTAAATATGCATCTCTTTTTTATTCTTTAAACTTTTTAATTAAATATATTTGTCTGTGTGCATGTGTGTATGCTTTTGTACATACATATGCCATGGAATATGTATGAGGAGATCAGAGACCAACTTGTGCAAGTCAACTCTCTCTTTTCATTGTATAAGTCACAGGGGTCAAACTTAGGCCATCGAGCTTGGAAGCAAGAGTCTTGACTCAGTGAGCCATCTTGCCAGATCTCATATTTCTTAAGAACCATATGGATCAAAATCTAACTTTCATCATAAAATACATAGTGGTCCTAAAGTAAGATCGTTGGCTTATTGAAGCTGTGAAATCTTGGAGATATAGGATTTGTGACGTCTGCCTACTCTACTTAGTAGAAAGACAGTGTGTTGTTGCCAGGGAAGACATTTAAGAAAGTAAGCACTCAATCAGCCTTCCCAAGTTCTGGTTGTTACTTCTGATGAAATAGTAGAATGGAGAGCATAAACAATTCCAACATTATGGGGGAGGAAGACATCACAGAATCTGTAGGTTTAGAGACACATAACATTCTGTCAGTCCTTCCACACTGAAGTAACTTGTAAGCATCCCTAAGAAGTATGTTATAGTGAGAGTTATCACAAACTCAAACAGCCTGATGTTCCCTACAACCATGACAACCATAGATAAAATGTTTTACGCATTGAAATTTAGGAAAGACATGCCAAAAAGGTATTGTTACTTTTAGAAATCTGAATCGCAATAACCCCTATAGGGCTCTTTAGTAGGTCTGTAATTCAAGGACAAATGTAGACTTTTGTTTCTTTTCCACTTTTTGTTTTGAACAATATCTTTTCCATGCCTACTGTATAATAAATATTCTGTCAGACATGACTGACAAACATAGATGCAGAGGCAACAGATAACATTACAAAAAATGTTATATATTCCTATAAGAACCTCTCTTCAGTTGTATGTGTGTGTGTTATGTGTATGTGTGTGTGTATCCATGAGCATTTGTGGGAGTTTTTGTTGTTGTTGTTTTGGGTTTTTTTTAAACCGTGCTTTACATGAGTAACCACAGACATATATTTTCACTTTTAAATAGAAGGAAATGTTAGGATAATTACAAATACCAAAGGAGAAGCTCATGAAAATAATGATAGAAATGTCTCACTACTTAATGTTACTAAATAGATGTAAAAATACAGTAAATACCAGAGCCTTCCAAAGAGGAGTGAGGATGGAACAAACTCAGTGAACACGAGAGAAAGGATATAAGACAGATAATATAAAAATTAATAAGTGAGAAACAAATCAAGACAGATATTTAACAAGCCCATTAAAATATCCCCCTGCCTCTTAAAGAGTCTCTCATACTGCAAGGAAGGACAAATATGACTTCATGCATCACCTGATGTTGGTGCCACATACAGCACTGCTCAGTAAAAAGTACAATAAAAGCCAAATATGCTATTTAAATGTTATGGTTGTCACACAGAAAGTAAATAAAATGCTTGGAAAAATGTTAATAATTATCTATTAACCGATATGTGTAAAATATGATCACTTGAACATATAGTCAATATAAAACGATTTTTTTTTTTGGTTCTTTTTTTCGGAGCTGGGGACCGAACCCAGGGCCTTGCGCTTCCTAGGCAAGCGCTCTACCACTGAGCTAAATCCCCAACCCCAATATAAAACGATTTTATGTTCCTTTTCTATACCAGATCTCAGAATCATGTCTAGATTTCACACCTTGAGCACCTCTTGGGGAGGACTCACTTCATTTCAGTTGCGGGGTAGCACATGCTGCCTGGCTACCAAACTGGACAGAACAAGCCTATGCCCAAAGACATACTGTATTATTTCAGAATCCTTTAGCCTTCACAGTGACTAACATCAATTTTCTTATTATTTTTCTTAATTTCCCTTTGGGACAAGACAAAGACTTGCACAACCAGTCATTAGTGTCCAGCAGAGTGGGAGCACGTCTCCATGGTCACGTTGCACTGGTGCCTCCTGGGTCTTTTCCAGCCAGGCTTCCTGTCATCAGATTAGCATCAGTTTTTTATTTTTTTTAAAGATTTATTTATTTTATGTATGTGACTATACTGGCACTCTCTTCAGATATTACAGGTGTTTGTGAGCCACCATGTGGTAGCTGGGAATTGAATTCAGGACTTCTGGAAGAGCAGTCAGTGCTCTTAACTGCTGAGCCATCTCTCCAGTCCCCAGCATCAGGTTTTTAATAGCCACAAAGTTGTTATATCTCAAAAGGTCACCCAATTACTTTACATATTGGTGTTTACACAACAGATATTCTCTACAGGCATTTCTATCCCCCTAAAATTTTGTGTTGAAACAGCAAAATGGAGCAGATGCACCTGAAGATGAATTGCTTTAATTATTAAGTAGACCATGGAATTCATCCTCGGAAGTATGACATCACTGCCATGCCCAGCATCCACAGTGGTTTTACTGTCAAGTTTTCCCCAGTGCTCCCACCAAGTTCTACCATCAGCAGAGCAACTAGTTCACTCCTTAAAGGAAGAAAGATAATTCCAGTCATCGTGGGAGGAAACTATTACTCCCCTGTGTTGCAATGTTGGCTATTTGAAATTCCAATGGTCAGTGTTGTTGTTAGCACTGATGAGAGTCCTTCCAGGGTGATTACAGTTTCTATTTCTTAGAAATGACTTATCGAGTCTACATAGAGACCTGTTGATGCTTGTGCTTTGTCACATGACTCCACAGAAGAAAATGGACTGGTTAAGACTTGATGTGTGGGTCTGTGGGCTTGGCCAAGCTGCAGCTTTGCTGCTCAGAAGTCTCTCTGAATCTTTGCTCCTCAGACTTGATGGGAATGGAGAATGGTGATTGGAGTTGCAAAGAGGAATTGGTAACATAAGATACACAGCAGTGTTTAAAATGCAGAAGTATTCCAGGCACTGGAAGTCCCTGTAGGTTCTGAAAACTTGTAAGCTTTGAAATCTTGACCATGTGATAGCATTTCTAAAGCTCTAAGAGAATTCTTTCCTAAAGAATTTTCACCAGGTGACTTGCTTCTCATTGAAACTTTTATCAGACTGTTGACTTCCTTTATTGATACTTACTAGACAAACACGCTAAAATCTTGATTTAGAATCTCTCCCACTTCATTCCTGTTACCCACACCAAGCCAGGTTAAAGATCTATAAATACACAGATAGTGGGGTAACCCAGTTTGGACTTAATTTCATCATTCTCAGTCAGGAGTGGGTATCAAAAGGCCAAATTTCTTTCCCTTCACTGTACAGTCTTCATACCATTTGTGCTCAGGATGCGAAGGAAGTATCATCTAAAATGAAAAGTGGAATGGTAAGGTTTCTGTAGAGAAGACATTCTAATGGGAGTGGAAGACCCCGGCATGTCCTCCTGTTCCCTGGGCTGTAGGGACGAATCTCTCTCTCTCCTATCTTGTCATTTAGATTTAAAGTTCCTCACTGTTCATTAAAGCTATAAATATACTGCTCACATTATCCATCTGCTGATTTTAGAGTGTTCTGGAGCCTGAACTGCACTTCTAGAGACTTCTCAATTAATCAGAAAAATGATGCAAAACTGCACAAGCTTCTGATGTCATGGTAAAATATTTTCTTTTGAAAAGACTAATAGTAATTAATATAAAAACTGGCATATGTCGTACATTCATTCACATCAATAATGTGTTTTGGTTTTTTGTTTTGTTAGCCCTGTTAGCCCCAGCTAACTTGGAGTTTACTACGTAGAGCAAGCTGGACTTGAACTTACAGAGATCTACCTGCCTCTGGTACTGGGATTAAACACAGCCAACTACACAAGCCAACACAACCAGCATCAATAATGTTATTAATCCCACTTTGTAAATGAGAAAAGTCAGCCCCAAAGAGGTTAAAAGTTCACCCAAGGTCTCCCAATTGCCTAACTGTAAAGTCAGGATCTGAACTCAGGTCTTGTTCCAGAGCCGCAGTCTTAAAGCACAAAGCACTTTACCCTCTCAAAAAGATACTAGTAGCATATTAATCAAGAAGATCTTATGTATGTATTACCAAGTAAATTTGGCACATTTTAACATGTCTCTGGAAGCAGAAATAGTTTAAACAACCTAATCTTAATTTATATATGCCTCAGGAGGTACATGTCTTATAAACTACTAGGGACACAGGCAAAAATATCATGAAAATTAACCCTAAGGTCAATTAACCCTAAGGTTGTGGTTACTGCAGTGGTTCGCTGCTCTTAATTTTGAATTAGGGAATATTATTTTGTATCCTCATATACATGTCCTAACTATAGAAAGAGAACACATGCTTTAGATAATGTAGGGTTTTTTGTTTGTTTGGTTGGCTTGGTTTTGTTTTTATTTCAACAGGAAATCATTACCCGAGCCTAAATTTTGAATGTCTGCTATACACAAAATAAATTTATCGACTGGAGTTCATGGGCAGCTGGACTGGGGAAAAAAAACACATTAATTATCATCCAAGTGGAAATGCCCCCATAGACATACCATTTAATTAACAAAGAGGCCAGTATTGGAAATGAATAATTTGAGGCAAGACAGAGAAAGATGTGTGAGATAAACACTCTGTGAATTCAAGATATTCTCAGTGGATAGACTTTAAAACATAGGAAATATATCTCTGTCGTATAAACTTATAAACAGAAAGATTCCTTAAAGGGGGCGGGCCTCCTGATTCTCTTCCTTCCTGTATTTAAAGGCATCCCCTGTGAGCAGGGCGTGAGCTGTGTTCCTCAGAAGCTTCAGTTCATCCAGAGGCTGCAAATTCCTACTCCCTTGAATTCAAACTCTGCGAAGATGAGAGCTGAAATCACTTCATGTCGCACAGTTCCTCCATCTTTGAAAACCCTTGAAATCTGTAACTCTGCCAAGGTTATAAATAGAAGTGGTGTGGCAGCAGTGAATGGATCATGCTGCTAAATGTGCTTGCCCCATTTGGGATGGTTTCATGAAGCACGGCAGCAGCTGGGGCAGTGGTGACTGATCTACCGACATCGCCACCGTCGATACAGATGCAAAATACCTCTTCATTCCGTCTTTATTTCCTGAGAAGAGACAGGGAGGTCTTTCCTGAAGCATTAAAAAAAAAAAATTAAGGTATAACCCAAAGGTCACTTTTTGGAGCAGTGTGGGAGACGTTCAGAGTCTGAAATGAAATTGCACAACACCCTCCCCCACCCCAACACTGAGTTTTTGAAAATAATCTAAAAGTCAGAATACCGGGGCCCAGTTTGGCATTATACGTGTGCTGTAGCATATTTTTGAGACACTGTCAAAGGTTGAGTTATAAGTCTCGGAAATATCATCCTTAATAAAATAGCTCTGGGGTGTGGTTGGTGTGAGGACAGGGCACAGCAGAGGGAGAGTCAGTTTTCACTGCTGTCCTTGGTATTACCTCATCTTTTCTTTAGTATTCTCCCCACCCCTGTCCCACTCACACACACACACACACACACACACACACACACACACACACACACACACATACACACACACAGAGCCACATTCAACATCTAAAGTTTGAAAGTACTGGGTTTTGTAATTTAATTCAGTTCAAGAAAAAGTTATATTTGGAGATGAGAAACATATATAGAAAGAACTATACGAGCTATGTAAAGATGTGTATAGATAGAAGGGGATGTACATAAATAGCATCTCCGTAACCAACTCTCCAGCTTTATGACAAGAAGCCAGGCTGTGGCACACGGAGAAGGACCTCTAAGACCTCAATTCTGCCCCCTCTTGCCAGGTGTTACCTTCATCTCAGATCCTGCCCCACTGGTCTTTCTCCATCACCCAAAGGACATCTCTGAGAGTCATCTCCATGTGGATAAATGCTTTTCCACCTTTTTTTTTTCAGCTCAGCTGAGGTATTTTCAAATTTCAAAACAATTGGTAAAGGGAAATGGCCATTGAAAATACAGCAATCGCTGGGGATTTAGCTCAGTGGTAAAGCGCTTACCTAGAAAGGGCAAGGCCCTGGGTTCGGTCCCCAGCCCCAAAAAAAAAAACCAAAAAAAAAAAAAAAAGAAAATACAGCAATCAAAACCTTGTGTCTCCCCACCCCGTAGCCTTGTGTCTCCCTACCTCCATAGCCTTGTGTCTCTCCACCCCCATAGAGTTTTGGCAAGAAAAACAACAAAACAAAACAATCTTCAATCGAAATAGAATCTTACACAAAGGGTTATGAGAAAAACTGTAAATCCTGTAGCCACTCTAGGAAATAAAGAGAAAAGAAACTCTATTCTCCTACTGACCAGCACATTATGAGGACCCAGAGCTGTGGCTCCCTGATAGAGCTGTGGTTGGAACCCTTAGGGAATCTCTAAGCAACACTTAGAAGACAATACTCTGTAGAGAACACCGTATGATACTGTTATTTGTTTTGTTTTAACACATTTCATGTCTATGATTCTCAGTCTCTGCCCTCAGAAAAGGCCTAGGTGTCCCAACCTTTCCTCCTAAGCCGCAGCTAGAACTATATTTCATTTCTCGCTCATGAAGTATCAGGACGGGCCTAATGCTTGTGTACCTTTCCCTTGTGAAGAGGCTAACACTTTCAGCTGCAGTTGCATGTGGCTTGGTCTCAAATACAAGGTTGTGGTGCAAAGCTGCCTTAAGAAATAATTGTATTAGCATGCAAATAATAATGGAGTGCCAGAGAAGAAATGGTCTCCTCTAAAAATGAAATGATACTCATCCCCTGCAAGATGATGCTTTAGAGGAGACAAAAACAAAAATAAAAACAAAATGACACAAACACCAACCCTACACTTTATTGACTTGGAAGAGAGAATAAAAGTTAGCAGTATTAAAGAGGTTTCTGAACTGAAAGGGAACCAAATGCTAAAGTGTAAACTCTGTGGATACTGGAGAAGGGCAGTGAACAACACTGGCTGGAATGATGAGGAAAGATCTGTGTTAGGGTTTCGAATCTCGGACCGAGCTGGGACAGAAGACACCCAGACAACATGGTTCCACGTGGAGAGGTTTAATGAGAGAAAAGTAGAAGAGAGCAAAGGCGGCCAGTCATGGGTATGTGGTGGGGGAGGGGGGGTAAGGGGCAAGAACAGAGAAGAACAAAGGGTAAGAGAGAGTAAGAGAGAAATAAGAGAGGAGGGGGAGGGGGCAGTAGCCCCTCATATACTACGCTGTTGCTAGGCAACTGTGGGGCGGAGCATACCTGGCTGTTCCCAGGTAGCTGTGGGGTTGGAGCTTAGACAGAATTCCAATAATCTGGAGATACAACATCAATTTAAGATAGATTCTGAAGGAAGGACTCAGAAGAAAAGAAACAACATTCCCTGGCACACTTGCCAGGAAGAAATTTTCATTTCAAGGTCATAAATGCCCAGATTGATCTGATCTTTATTCAAAGCAAAAGTCTAGGAAAAAATTTAAGAGAACTTAGATCCTTAACAAAGGAGCCATTTCCCACTGAGAGGACTTGGATGGGGGCTCCTCCAGTTATCCTCAGCAGCCTCCAATTAGAGCTACAGCTAATCTCTGTACGACTTGTTCCGCCCAAGGCATTTGCGGGAGAAGGATAAACACGGCCTTCCCTCCCGTCGTAATAATAATTTTGAAATACTAACCGATATACTATCCTTGTGCTTTTATCGTTCACCTTCCATCCCAGTTGCTTTGCACTCTTAGTCAGAGAGAAGGAGAGAGAGGAAGAGGGAAGAAGGGGAAGGGAGAGAAGAGGAGGGGAGAGAAATGGAGGAGGGGCCAGGAGAGAAGAGGAGGGGAGAGTGTTAGCATTTTGTCTAGGCTCCGCCCCACAGTCACCTGGGGATAGCCGGATATGCCTGATTCACTATGAAAAGGGCTGCATGCCCCCTCCTCACTCTCTTGCCCTTGCCTTGCTGCTCCTGCTCTCTCCCCATTCCCCCCCTCCACGTGCTCATGGAAGCCTATGGCCAATTCTCCAGACATCTTACATGGCTAGTCACCATTTCTCCCTCAGAAGCATGGTGATTCTCTCTCTCTCTCTCTCTCTCTCTCTCTCTCTCTCTCTCTCTCTCTCTCTCTCTCTCTCTCTCTCTCTCTCTCTCTCTCTCTGCCTTTCTCTGACTCTACTACGCTCTTCACTTCCCTCCCCATACCCTTCTGAATAAACTCTATACTGTCCTCTGTGGCTGGTCCCTTAGGGGGAAGGGATGCCGAGGCATGGGCCCGCTGAGGCACCTCCTTCCCCCATACTTCACCACACATCCATAGAACATATCCCTACTCTCTTTATCTTTTTATAAACACATCAAAGAGAGATGATTGTTTTGTAATAGAAGATGGATGGGGTGGGGGGGGTGCTTTGACTTTCAAAAGCCCATGTGAAAGTTTTGAAAGAAGATGGGGAAAGAATCTTAAAGTTCCCTCATCTTTGAAGATGTGGCATTAGATTAAGATGCCTAAGGTCGGACACTCTTCTATCTAGAACCCCCTCCTCCTCCTTTCTTTTCAAAACAACAGGTGTGCTTTCTGGGGGCCTGGCTTCTCTGCGACCGTGTAGCACTTGGTAGAAAGAGATACTAGAGTCCTGGCCTCTCCTTTTCTGTTCTCATTAAATGGGTACCAGATATGCTGTTAGGTTTTCGAATCTGCCTATGCTGGGACAGAAGATATCCAAAGACCGTGGTTCCACGAGGAGAGGTTTAATGAGAGAAGAGTAGAAGAGAGGAAAGGCGGCCCGCCATGGGCACGTGGAGGGGGAAATGGGGGCAAGAACAGAGAAGAACAAAGAGCAAGAGGCGTAGGAGAGGGTAAGAGAGAGTAAGAGGGGGTAAGAGGAGGAGGAGGGGGCAAGCAGCCCCCTTTATAGCATCAGGCACAACAGGCTGTTGCTAGGCAACTGTGGGGTGGAGCATACCTGGCTGCTGCCAGGTAGCTGTGGGGGTGGAGCTTAAATAGAATACCAACATATGCTCCATTGATAAAGGCTTAATATTTTGTTATTTATCCACTGAACCAAAATACAAGGTGACGAATGCTTCAGGAGTTCAAAGCTTAATCTAAAAAAAAAATAAATAAATAAAAAGCTTTAAAGTCTCATGACTCTGTCAGACACTTCTTGCGAGCATTGTTCCTTAGTTTCCCGGTATAAAGGCAAAAAACACCAGCAAATGGTGTTGTGTCTGCCTCGGGCAGCGGTGGGGAAGATTAAATTAGATACTGCTGAACCATTTGCCACGGTGGGGCTGGGGGAAGTTGGCTCTCAGTACATAACCACTACTGATTTATTTGTGACAGAATGTCACATCAGAGACCTCATACACTTGTTTTCAATAAACCTTTTCTGGCTAGTTAAATAACCTTATTTTAAGAGTCCCCAAAGTTAGACATATACATGCCTCTTACCTCTCTAAGCTGACACCTCACAATGACAGGGACAAGAGCCTGCCTTTGGTATACACGGCCCGAGGCCTGTATACTTTCCAAACCAACTCTTCCAGCCCCTGCTAATGAAATGTAAAGAATGCGACACCAGGCGTCCGGAGTTAGGAGAGGGAGGGGGGCTGCCAGAGATGTGGTCCCAGTGGGCTCTCAAAATCTCTAGTATTCAGTTTATCTTGGGTAGAGCCTTTGTTCGAATTAAAAACAACAACAAGAAGCAGGCTTGTGCAAACCAGCTTCTCTGTAAACTGTAGTCGCTTCCTTGGCTTCCCGCGATATGGGAATAATCGTTCAACTGGTCCCATTTCTATTCCGACTGGAAACAGGAAACGAATGGGGTACAGTCTTAAACAAAAACAAAGAGACTGAAAGACAAACCAGATTGTCCCTGGGTTCAGAAGAGGTTTGCGCTAAGTGTTAGAAGGTTCAAATCTGGAAGATCCTCCCCCACTTTCTGCCATTCCAGAAATTCCTTTGGGGGGGTGAGGCGGGGGCGGGGAGCGAAGAGCAGTTCTAAACTGCACAGCACTGCCATCTTCAGGGCCAAGGCGGAAAATATTTTCCGGTCAGATAAATCATCGTCCCTGAACGCTTCATTTAAATATAATCAGATGCTTAAAACTTTGACAGCATACAGTCTTTAACAGATTTTTTTTTTATCTTTTAGCGTTTCCCGTGTTTAGAAAGTCAGAAAACACATATTTTTTTTTTTGGTCTGTGTATGTGATATATGAACATTAAAAAAATATGTATTTGCCGATTGAAAGTTATTTTCAACCGGAAAGCTTAAATAGCTTACACAGCACTGCCAGGTGATGGAGCATCACAGACGCAAACATATTGTTCTGAAAATTATTTTTCTTCCGTAAAAAGAAGAAAGGATGAGCGTAATGGTTCCACGGTGCCGTTTGAACAGATGGTGTGATTAACAACTAGTGTGTTAGCCGTCTCAGGAGCTCGCCGAGAGTAAACAAATGCAACGGGAAAATCACTTTCCTCCCCAAAGAGTTTTTAGTTCATTTTATTACGAAAATTTGGAGGTCTGCATTTTGAAAGCTGAGTATCCTTAGAGGATACTGGGAGTACGTAGGGAGGGAGGGGTTTCTGGAGGAAGACTCAAAAAAGACTATTCTCTTCCTGAGGAAGAACGTGGTTGCTCTCACAGAGGCGAGAGTGAGAGGAGGGTAGTCTAGGCTGTCGCTGTCATCGGGATGCTGGAGGCGGGTGGTGCGTGGTCCTACACACATGCCATAAAGTAAGAGGGTCAGATTCTCTCCCTGGCTCCTGTCCTCATGCTCTCGTGCGCTCTCTCTCTCTCTCTCTCTCTCTCTCTCTCTCTCTCTCTCTCTCTCTCTCTCTCTCTCTCTGGACTGCGGTTTCTTTTGTTTGAAAATCTGAGGAAAAACCAGATGAGCTGAACAGCTGTGTTTCAGAAACTTTAATGTGCACCTGGGGATCTCATTAAGATGCAAATTCTAACCTGGGGTAGGGTCCAAGCTTTGAAATTCTTACCCGCTCCTAGGTAGGGCTGCCGCTGCTGACCCACAGGCCCCGTGTTTACCACCTGGCCTCTAAGAGCCTTGCGGGGATGACACTCTAGCATCCCATAATAGGCTAGGCAATGCAAAGCTAGCTGATCAGAGGCGGGGTCTGCCTTCCTAAGGCTCGTGGCTCAGAACTACTTGTGGATAAAAATACGTACTAAATATACCACACATTGTACCGATCTTTTTTTAAAGACTTTTTTTTAAAAAGTACGTTTCTGTGGGAGGATACTGCACATGAGTGCAGTGTGCAAGGGGGACAGAAGAGAGTACTCGAGGTGGAGTTATAGGCAGTCACGAGCCGCCAGCGTGGGTGCAATGAACCAAACTCAGGTCCTCTGCAAGGACGGCACACCCTGCTGAGCCACCTCTCCACCTCTCTTGTGTGGGTTTTTAAAAGTAAATCATTTTCATTCTTCTTTGTTTGTTTGTTTTATCTGCTAGACAATTAACCTGAGAGGGACCCCAAGACACAGCCACAGCCCATACATTATCTATATTATATATTTTGGGGATGAGATGATCAAGAAGCTGAGAGTGAACACCAACTAGCATCCGCAGTCAGTCAAGATCAATACTGAGCCTGCAGGGGGGTTAAAATGTTACTTTAGGAAAGGCACTGGGTTCAGAATAGGAGGAAATCTTGGTGGGGAGACATCTATAAGTTACATATCTGCCTCATATCCAGAAAACATGAAGGATTCTCAAACCCCAACAGTATGAAAGCAGCCTTGACCGGTGAGGCAGTGTGTGGGTAGTGGTACCTGGCACCAACCTGACTGACAGACAACCGATTTCAATCCTCAGGATGCAAAAAGAGAACTGATTCCTGCAAATTGTCCTTAGAGGTCCTCATGCACTGTGGTATGCTCACCCACCCACCCACTCACAAAACCGTAATCAATAAATGAATGTAAATTTTTAAATAAAACATTTCCACTTTAAAGTGGGCAAAGACTGAGAGCAGGTGCTGACCCAAATGGGAAATACAAATGGCACGTGAATGAGTTGGACATCATCGGCCACTGTGAAATCCAGACTGAACCCTCATGAGGCACCTACTGGAACGGCTACGTTTCCAAGTATTGAGAATACCGAGTGGTCATATGAATGAGAAGAAACCAGATCCCTCGCATGCATGAGTCTAGCTCACTCTTGACAAGACAAAGCAGAGGTGAAAGAACATGTGATACGTGGGGAAGAAATAGCTATGTTACTACTTCACATCTAAGTCCAATCTTCTAACATGAAAACACATGCTTAATAAGTCAATGTATTTTGTGTTAATTATTTTAATAGATTGTGTGTGTGTGTGTGTGTGTGTGTGTGCTGCGTCAGTGCACACATTTGAGTGTGCAGGGAACACAGCGGGATGGCCATCAGGTGCCCTGCTTTATCCCTCTGTATCTTATACACACGTCAACAATTTTATTTTAGCACAGCTGTAGGGCCAACAACCTCCAGGGCTCTACCTGCCTCTGCTCACTTCAGCAAATAAGGGGCTAAGTAGGGAGAGGCGCATGCCTGACATAGGTGAGTGTTGGGGATTGGAACACAGGTTCTCGTGAGCCCTCTTCTGTCCCTAAAGAGTAGATTTCCACACTCAGATAAGTCCTCCATTTTGCTAGACACCTTTGACATCATGATTCGTAAAGTCAGTGTCTCCCAGACATCACTATGGTGCTCTGGCTGCAAACTCCAGTCTTGGAAGCTTATTTTCAGCCCGTGTCACCCTTTCTTTTTCTAATTATCTGTGAATTGTCAAATGGCTTTCCTAGGTTCTTCAGCACATTCGGGGGTAAGTGCAGGACACCGGCTCATCACTGACAAGGCCTTGACCTTCGAGAAACTTAATATTGTTATAAAAATAAACCAAGTCAATTGGTTCGCCCAAGGCTTGCACTGCGTAATACTCCTCCAGGAATTTCACAGAAAGACCACATACCAATCATTCCTGTGTGGAGGTAGAGAGAGAGGGAGCTGTAAGAAATATTCAACCTCCTTAGTATTAAAATCCTGCAAATTAAGATAGCATATCATGCTTCAAACTATCAGTTTTGTAAACAATGTATAGAGTAATGGTATATAGCAGTGATAGGGGGTGTGTGTGTGTGTGTGTTGGTGGTGGTGGGGGGAGGGTTAATGAATTAACTGTTAAGCCCAGCAGTGTTCAGCAAATGCCTTTAAAATGTGCATCTTCTTTGGTCTAGTAATTCAGCTCCTAGAAATTTATCGCAAGAAATAATCAAGCAAAGATGTTTGCCTTTATGCTGTTAAGCAGGGAAACTGAGTGTTGGGGTTCCATTACCGCTGCCAGAGAGTGGATAAGACGCCACCACCATTTTGACAAGATACATATACCACAGAAGTGCGCATGGGTTAGTGCAGTCGGAGAGGGAACACCTAAGTAGATGTTGAACTAATTCAGACAATATTAACAAACGGCTCATTTTAGTTGTGTGTTAATGTAACCTGCATATTAAAAGGTAGAAGGGGAATGACATAAACCTGTGGAATGTAGCCCCAGCTGAACCAGAAAGATGGCAGCTCAATTGCAAATGAAAAAACGCAGACTAGCCATTAATACTACCTTCATTTTTTGTGCAATTTTCTTAAAGACAAGATTTTTTTTTGAGGGGGGAAATTTGTAAAAGGAAACTTCATGATGCTATAAATAGTTATTTTTGGGTAACAGGACAGAAATTGAGTTTTCTTGTCTTCCTTACACCTTTCTGTGCTTCTTAGTGTTTTTCAGTGAAGTATGCCCAACCTGCTGCTTCTAGAAACAACGAGGAGATGAGTCAGATGCATGTTCTTTACATTAACATGGCTGAAAAAAAAAAAAAAAAAAAGAAGATTTCTTCTCCCAGGGCTTCTAACTTGTGGGTTTCGGTTTCGAACCTTTTGGAGATTGAACCAATCCTTTCACAGAGGTAACATGTCAGATATGTTGAATGTCACATATTTGCATATTGATTCCTAACAGTAGCAAGATTACAGTTATGAAGTAGCAACGAAAATCATTTTATAGTTGGGGGTCACCACAACTTGAAGAACTATATTAAAGGGTCGCAGCATTAGCTGTCTCAACTCTTTGCCATCCTGCCTTCTTCACAGACTTCTCGGGCTTACCTGGGGCTTCTCACCACGACCCTAAAACCTAAGGCACTGGCACTGAGGCCAGTGTAAGTGAGTGCTTATGTGCTGCGTCTCAGCAGTGGACAGTAGCCATGTCAGCCCAGCCCCTGCAGCCTGACTTCCTCCTCCATTACAACACTGCTGTTAAATGGGATTCGGCATCCGTGTCTTCCCTAAAAAAATAATTACAAAGCTCCTCCCAGGCAGGTTTTCTTAAAACTGGGTTTCAGTATAAACAAGGAGGGCTTTTTGTTTTGTGATATCTTTTTGCTTTGTTTTTTGATTGGTTTGCTTTGTTTTAGATATAAAATGTCAGGCAAAATGAGAGAAATCTGTCATTTCAGAATGTACATATATGCATATGCTACTCTTACTGATGTGCGAGGGGGAGGACAGGGAGGGATAAATTCACTAGATCTAATTCTTTCCATTCGATCCACACAGAAAGCTTTCCCTCGGTGTCACAGTTTGATGACTGGCATATTTAAAAAAGAACCTCATTACCCATTTCAGAAAACCGTGGTATGCTGCTGTAGAACCATCTATTCCCTCATTGCAGCAAGCAATGTGTGTGTGTGTGCACGTGTGTGTGTGTGCACGTGTGTGTGTGTGTGTGTGTGTGTGTGTGTGTGTGTGTGTGTATCTGCATTAGTGTCTTCCACCACAGGTCTGACTTTGATTAAAGTTATTCTAAAATCTATTGTGACCAAGTTTTCCTGATTAGTGCTTGGATTTTATGTAGAGCAATGTTTTAGCCCTGATAAAATGTTGGGGTTGCTTTTGTTCGGGTTACTTAAAGAGGGCTAGCTAGGACCTGGCTGAACCAGTTCCTGTCCTGCTGCTGACCCCCGTGCTGGCTGAGGTCACTCTGCTCTGCCCTGCTGCAGTAGCCACTGATCCTACCTCATCCTGAATTAGGAACCTGGCAGCTGACTGACAGCCAAGGCTCCTCAGTCCTTAGCTGGCCCAATGATTCACAGTTTTGTTTGGAACCAGATCATCAGGACCCCGGCTAGACACCTTTTTTTTTTCTATTATTTTTAATTTTGTTCATAATTATGGAGTTTTGGGGAACAGATGTTTTAAAGAAAACGCTTGCTCAAAAAAAATTTTGATGTCATGCCCAAATTACTTAAAACATCACGAAGAATAGAACAAGACCCTGAACTTCAGTTTCTCCAATTATATCAACAGTCACTTATCCCTAATGTTAACCCCTTCCCTTACCCACCACGGATCCCATGTGTTTTCCCATTTTGACCTAACTTTCTCCTGTTTCCCACAAATGTCAAATACCTCTCTGCTGATAAATGACAACATTTTGTTGAAATAAATCATGGACTTCCCTCCAATGATTTGCCATCAAATTAATTTCAGTGACTATAGCAACTTAGCATGTGCTTCCCTTAACAAAGGGGCTCCTCTGTGCCCTAGAAATCACTCTATAAACTTCAAAGAATAAACAGAATCCGCTTCCAGTTCTCCCTGCTCCCTATCTAGTTCCCAGGGTTTCATAGTTACTCTTTAACTACAACTTTGTATCAACTATCTTGTAGTGGTCACTTTTGCAACTATGTGTCATCTTGGTAAGAGTGCTGAGCAGGGATGCTTAGTCTAGTGAGGAAGATGGAGAAACCAGGGTTCACTCACTGTTGTTTTGAATGCAAACTAGTGAATCAGTAGAATGCACTCACTGGAAATCAGTGTGGATAGTGCTCAAAAAGCTAAAATAAATCTACCATATGACCATGCTATACTATCCCTTGGCTTATGTCCAAATGACATCTCAACAATATTCACTGCTGCTCTATTCACCATAGCCAAGAAATGGGAAAACCTAAATGCCCTTCAATAAGTGAATGGATAATGAAAATGTGGTATATAGATACACAATGGAATACTATTCAGTTGTAAAAAGAAAACAAAACATGAAATTGGCAGGTAAGTGCATGAATACAAAAGCAAACAAACAAAAAAAAAAAAAAACAACTATATTAAGTGGGGTGACACAGACCCAAAAGACAGAAGTTATGTGGTCTCTCTCACCTGCAAAAATCTTTAGATATGAGTATACAATGTAGAATAAACAGAATCCACGACAATATAAAGGGACCACGCAATGAGGGTGGGGCTTCAGAGGAAAACAGATACAAGTGATAAGGAAGAAACAGGAAAAATGGGAGAGAGCACTACCTGAGGAGTTGGGGGAGAAAATCAATAGAGAAGAAGGAGAGAAGATGGACAAACAAGACTGAAGTCGTTTGATAAAGCCACAAAGAATCATTTTATACTTACCTAAAATTACATTATATCTATACTATATATCTATATTTATCTACATATATATATCTACAAACATATACATATATATACATATATAAAATATATATATATATTACTTTGGCCATAGAATACCTAACAAGATCTCCAGTAGTAGACATAAGAAACTTCCTTTCAAGTTGTTAGTCAAGGTAGTCCAAGTGACTCCTAAAACATACAGGCTATTGCTCTTCTCACTGCTTGCCTCTCAGAGGTTAAATATAAGTCCTTATTGCTAAAGACACCACACACTTAAGACACAGAACTCAGATGATCTCGGTTGGATCTAATCTGAAAGCCTCCTTCTTGAAGTCGGCCTCCCATAGTACCCAAAGTCCTACCCAAGCAAGGGACCCAATCAGTAAGCTTGTCTGGCTATGATACCTGTAAACCACAACAGCCACCAGCATGGCAAAATATCCCTAAAAGTGCAATAATCACTTTTATGTTAACAGTAACCAGCAATGTCTACATGGACCTACAGCCCGCTCAACCGGAGGGAAGTAATGCCTGGGAATCGAAACCTAGCCAAGGGCCCAGATCTAGAGAGGTAATGGATTCATCTACTATCACTTTACTAGACCAGCATAATTCCTAACTGCATTCTAAAACGTATCCGTTGTCTTTGTTAGGGTTTATTGCTGTGAAGAAGCACCATGACCCTGGCAACTCTTATAAAGGAAAGCATTTAATTGGTACTGGCTTACATTTTCACAGGGTTTAGTCCATTGTTTTCATGGTGGTATGCAGGCAGACATGGTGCTGGAGGAGGAGCTGAGAGTTCCGTATCTGGATCACGGGCAGCAGGAAGTGAATCTGATACACTTCCTCCAACAATGACACACCTACTCCAACAAGGCCACACCTCCTAATAGTGACATTCCCTGTGGACCTATGGGGGCCATTTTCTTTCAAACCACCTCATCCTTATGCCTACAGGTAAGTGTAGCTCTCACCTAAGAAGCTTCTCTTTCCCACAGGTGGCGATCATTACAGAAAACTACTTCTAGACACAATGTAAAAACCGAAAGATCATGAGGAACCTCGCCACAATGGATACCTTCAGCACTGCCCCTGCCTGCACTGAAGGCTCAGAGAACATCTCAGAAAAGTAGATGGAAAGATTTGAAGGGCCAGGGGACCAGGAAGTTGATTATGAGACAGTGCCTCTTGGAAATGGCTGCCTAAACAAATTCTGAATGGTGATAATATAGATAGACATGCTAATATGCTAAGGGAAAATTCTCAAGGGTTCCATGAGGCAAGAAATACAGGTGAGGGATGACTATTGAGAGGAGGGATTATTAGTCTCTCCCAGGGGTGAGCGCCCATATGGGTTACCTGGTACAAAGTGTGGTCAGCTCTAAAATCATATACATATAAACAAAACAGATTCAACAGATTATGTGTATGCGCCCACATGTGCGTGTGCGTGCGTGCGTCGTATGCGTGCGTCAAGGCGTGTGTGTGTGTGTGTGTGTTATAATCAAAGAAAATGATACCACAAATTTGAGGAGATTGAGGCAGGAATGTGGAAGGAATTGGAGGGGTGGGATATGGAGGCTATGAGAGAAGAAAGGGATGGGAGAAAGTACGATAAATTATATTTTAACTTAGAAATGTGCTGTTAAAAGAAGAAGCTCAGAGAGCTTAGGAACTTTCCCATGAGCACAGGAGGCAACAGGGCTGGGATGTGGAACTGTGTCTCTCTGTTGTGGCGATGTCGATCTGTGCTCCAGTGTCTGTCTTACCATCTTCTCTGGCTTCTGAGCTACTGCTCCAGCGGGTGTGGACTCTCGGCAGCTTGCTTGCTTGTAACACCACCCAACACCAAATGGGACTGAATATGTAAGTGTCTCATCATTCCGTATCTGGCCTTCTCTTTGACTCCTTCAAGATACTTCCTTTTTCTTTCATTTTAAAAGCTTAATTCTTTAAAGTCTTAGGAGGTTCCTGAAGCTATGACTACTTTCCCCGCTTTCTAAACAAAGCTAATTATTGATTTCCAGCATGGCAGCAAATCAATACCCAGAAAGCAGTTTGTCAGATGATCCGAAGCATGCGGAGCAATTGTGTTCTTAGAAAAAGGAGAACAGAGCTTCCTGTGAGGCTTCCTGGTGACCCCATCTTCCCCAGACTCCCCTTTGTTCTGGAGATGCAAAAGCCGGTCTAGCGACTACTCACCACACATTTCTAGCCTTGCCATTCCCTTGAGCACTGACTTACTTTCTGCCATTTGAAAAGATAACCTCCCTGGGGTGTAATTGCAATTAGAAGAGCAGATTGGAGAGAGCATCAAATCGTGCCAAGAAAAAAAAAATGTGAAGGAAGTAAACTAGGTAGAAGCAGAGAACGTTATTAATTTTTGAAATACACTTTACAGGCACACAGAGCCAACAGTGTATCCTTGATTTACATCTATTTTTATCATTTCTTTCTTGTCAACCAACTTTATTTATCACTTTCTAAATTAATCACCAAGCCATACCGCATGTCCACTCCCTCTGCAAATCACCTCTGCAGACTCCAGCTGACAGTTCTGACATGTGCAGATGTCCCCTTCTCCACTCTTTAGGGACGGTGTCACCATGCCCACACACCAGCCACTGTTTCCTCAGCCAGCCGACCTTGCTGTTGGGGCCCATCATCCTGTTGGGGCCTTTACTTGAAAAGAATCATTTTTAAGGTGTCAGAATTCTTTTTAAGGCACTTTCTACAAAGAACTTGTTGTGGAATGGTGAAATGTAAAAGAGCTCTGTAATACAGCAGAATTGAGGTCACACTCACTAATCAAGCATGTTAAAATTAGATTCAACCACAGATTGAGTCATTGCCAATGCTTCAGGCACCTACCATCTCTACCAGCACGTATCAGGGTCCGATTTCTTAGTACCCTTATTTCCTGTATATCATATTTCTCTTTCATATTTCATCTCATTCCTTTATGTTGCTTTTGACACTAGCAAGTCATTTTAAGTTTGCTTTTGGGACAAAAGAAGATACAAATGAATAAACTATCTGAAAGAGATTCTAGACCCATGTGGCGGTTCATATGGGCTACAATTGTGAAACTGACTGTCTTTACCAACTAATAAAGCACACTCACAGATGGGCCTGTGGTATTTTCAGAGAAGATCCAATGAAGAGGGAAGATTCAACATGAATACAGATAGCACCATCCCATAAGGTGTGGGCTGGATGGAAGAGAGGAGGATAGAAAAAAGCATCTACTATAGACATTCTCATTTTTCTGATTTTTACCCACTATGTCTCTACCCACTATGATATACACTGCTTTTATACACTATTACCACCATAAGAGCTGAAACTTTTACTCCTTGAAGTTTTTTAATATTAGATATTTTAGTCACCATGTCATAAAAATCTGATCAATATAGAAAACTGGCACCAAAAAGTAGGGTCAGCGCTGAGACTAACAGTGATCATATTGGTCTTAGGCTTTTGGAACTGATTTGGGGAAAAACTTCAAAGGGTTTAGAGATGTGAGATAGACACATTCTAGAGTAGCAGAGTGGGTAGGGTAATGAGCAAAGAGGACAGCAGCTCAGAGATGAGGGTACTAATAGAAATGGAGATGGGGAAGACTGCACTCAGAAGGTTTCAGGTGGACATGAGGAATGCACTGAGAATTGGACAAGATGACATTTACATTACCTTCTGGCAAGGAACCTGTTTGCATCTTATCCATTTCCTTCGATGTTGAATGAGGATAAATTGACAAGCAATGGACTCATTACAAGACAGTGTATCATCCGGGCTATGGCATAGTTATTGACAACTGTTTCGAGTCAGACTTGCAGTGAGAAACGGGAGCAAAAGGCAGAACAGGAAGATTTTTAAAACGTGTGGTTTGACCAGAAAAGGTGCAAGTTAAAAGCTATAGACAAGGAATGTGTAATAATTGAATAGGTTAATTCCATTCAAAGTGAACCGAGTAGTTTGTACTAATACAATTAGAAAATAGCTTTAGAACATCAAAGGAATTGGCTAGACACCACCCAGTGCAGGCTCCGGAGTATACAATTATAAACTCATTTAAAATACTTTTGTTTGATAAAAGGGGGCTGCTGTGATACCATGCTCTCACCGCCTCACAGGGACACCCAGGAATGAGTTTTCCCAATTTTAATAGCCCAGGCACTCAGAGGCCACTACAGCTAGTCCAAGAGTTAGTACTCAGTAGCCCACACTGGCATCATCCACATGATGTTTGGTTTGGGCAGAAATACGGAAGGCTTCCGTTCAGGTTTCAAAAGACAGTCTGTGTACCAGGGTTGGACTTCCTGCAAGGAAGGATTTAATAACGTGGGAGAATATGAGGTTATGAGGGAAAAACTCAAGATACAGTGGAGACCCCCAGGATGACAAGAGTTGCCAGAGGTATGGAATACCTGCAGAAGAAAGCTACAAGCAACCAATGAAGCCATCCAAAGAGAGGAGCTGTATGTGAAGCAATGTCAGTTAAGGCAAAGGGACAGTGATGCCCAAGCCTGACCACCCTCCTACTCACTACAGTAGCACTCTGGAAACCAAACATGGAGAGAGAGGAAGTTCGATCTCTTCTTGCTGTCTTGCCTTGTCTTCCCTTTTGGAATGGAAATGTTTACTCCGTGCCATTGCACACTGGAAGTAGATAACCGAATCTTCATTTTCCTGGGCCTGACAGCTAACAGTTGCTTTACATATCAGAGAAGACTTTGAAATTGGGTTTTTGCAGTGTTAGAATTCTTATATCTGGGGGCTTCTGTAGTTGACATAAACAGATTTTTCATTATGAGTTGGTCATGATCAACTTTGGAGCCAAAGATAAATAAATGAATAAATGATATAGAAGATAGATATAATGAGCTTGACGTAAATGCTACACAATATATACATGTATAAAATATCACACCATGTTCCATAAACATGTACATTATTATGCTTTTATTTGTCAGGTTTTTTATTTGTCAGGTTAAGTTTAAAAATACATTTAATTACCTATGAAACCTGGAACTGGTCACGGAAATCCTGTGTGTTGATTCTTTTCATCTGTAAGTTATAAGATTGGCATAAAACAATCTATAAAATTTATTCTCCTTATTCATTTTTAAATTTTAGTTGTATATGCGCTTGTTTGTGGTATTTGCATATATGTGTGTACATGTGCATGCATGAGTAGAGCTCAAAGTCGGGTGTCTTCTTCTATCACTCTCTACCTTGTTTTTTCAGACAGCAGCTCTCACTGAACCTGGAGCCTGGAGCTCACCAATTATCAAGATCACCCATGATCCTCTTGTGTCCTCCTCCTGGCGCCAGGCGTAGTCTGCCATGCCTGCTTTTTATGTGGAGGTTAGAGATCCTAATGTTGATCCTCATGCTTGCACAGCAAGCGTTTTACCCACTAAACCATATTGTCAACCACTCTTTTCCCTTGTCTGCTTTGAAGCAATAAAATAGCCAAAGAAACTGATAGAGGCAGAGGAAATAATTCAACTACAGACAAGCGTGGTCAGTGCACACTCACAATCCACTCTTCCCTTCATGTGTTTCTGCAGCCTTCCCAGATATGAATATACGAATGAATTCCTATACCTCCATGAGATTGCCAAGGTAGAGGGAACCGTGACTGTTTTCCCCCTCGAACCGTCCGTGGTTGTGAAACAACAAGATAGGGATATATAGGACCAGTCCCCAACTTCATGCAGCAGGGGGTATCTGTAAGAGTAGCAAATGTCAACTTCCACATCACAGGCCTAAAAATATTGGGGACTTTTGAGAAGTATTTCTTATAGCAGAGTTCGTAGCTCCTAAACTGGCCTTTGTTAACACCCACCTTATATTTTGTGATAAAAAAAAAAGTCCAGCATTTGAAAAGAACAGCATCTGTGGTGTTTTGGAAGTCATTGCTGCCTCCCACTAGATACACTACTCAGTCCTTGTGATGATTTTTATAAACATGTAGCTTCCTATATTAAATCCAATTGAATACTTAGATACTTAGAATACAGTATCTGAAATGTTGTAATTTTTTCCAGAGGAGATATAAGGTATATAGATTCCAGATATAGTGGGCACTGACAGATTTAAAAAATAAAAATAAAAAAAACTAAAGATTTTCTACAAGTCCAATTTGGCGAACTACAGAGTTTATTGGGGTTAGAATCAGACACATGGGAAACTCAGACACTTTGAGACATTTCCGCAAAGCCGCACAAGCAATGTGATCAACTCATGTAAAGACACACAACTGAGAGTCAAGCTTCTACTGCCTCTGTCCTCTGGCATTCTCCCAAGACTGTCATGGTTTGAATATGCTTGGTCCAGGGAGTGGCACTATTTGTAGACGTAGCCTTGTTGGAATGTGGGACCATGAAAGGTAGCCTGGTTCCTGGTTGAGCTAAGGCTAGAAACCCCAGTGACCCTGGAGGGATGGAAGGCATTTCTCCTGATTCCCGGGCACCAGGCCCCTGTCACTAGCCTCAACCCTCCATAGATTTGTGACCATCAGTCACATAAGGGCAATGCCCCAAGGCCCTCCACAGGTAGAGACATGACCACAGGCCACGTAGGCTCAAGACAAATCTCCATTATAATGAGGTACCTAAAGGCCTGGAGGCTTAGCCAATAAACTTTCCTTCCCAGACACTCATACCTGCAAAGGGTATTTAATCTCAGGCCCACCCTGAGAAGTGGGGTATGGTTCTATACATCCACTTTCCACCATGACAATAAATGCCTTAAAGCCGTGGACTGCCTCTTTTCATCGGGATCCGCCATGGGAGCCCTGGAGAAGGCCTTCCCCTACAGAGCCGCCATTTAATCTCCTATAGAAAGCCTCTCTTTGCTCCCAGCCAGGGCCACCACCACCACCAAGCCAAGCCTACTACCGCCATCAAGCCAAAGACTCTCCCCCGGGGGACCAGCCGGAGATTTCCCCTCCTTTCCCCCTCAGTCCCCAGCTAGATCCAGCCTGCGGCCCCATTCCATTCTCAGCTTTCCCACAGCATTTGGAGGCACTGGGTGTCTGAGAGCCTGAGAACCAGATGACCCTGACCTCCTTGAAGGCCTGGGGGCTGCCAAGCCAGCTCCAGCTGTCCTGTGCCTCAGACTGTGCTTCCCCACCCTGGGAGTGGTGTCCACACCTGCCCAGCGACAGCGTGGGGTAAGCGCAGTTAACTTCCCGCTCCCTATGGCTGACCGGATGCAGCAGTTAACTTCCCGGGTCCCTATGGCTGACCGGATGCAGGATTCATAACCCTACATTGGAATATGTATGTCACTATGGGAGTGGGCTTTAAGACCCTCATCCTAGCTGCCTGGAAGTCAGTCTTCTGCTAGCAGCCTCCAAATGAAGATGTAGAACTCTCAGCTCCTCCTGCGCCATGCCCGTCTGGATGCTGCCCTGCTCCCACCTTGATAATAATGGACTGAATCTCAGAATCTGTATGCCAGCCCCAAATTAAATGTTGTCCTTTGCAAGAGTTGCCTTGGTCATGGTGTCTGTTCACAGCAGTAAAACCCTAAACCAAAGACCATGAGTATAGTATGGGAGGGCAGAGGTGACAACAATCTCATATGAGCATTCCCAATCCATAAGGGAATGTTAGCAACATGATGACCATCACTGTAGACCTAGCTGCCAGCTCTATTGCCCCGGTTTGTTGCTATAACTGTGGGCTGAGGTCTTCTGCAGATCATCATAGAACCCTGCTCATTATGTAGATTATCCTATAATGCTTCTCCCTCGGGCTCTTACATCCTATCTAGACCAGATTTCCTTGATGTTTCCTGAGCCTTAGGGGAGTAATGTGAGTATATAATTATTTTCTTCCAAGTATGATTAAGGATTGGACCATAATGCCACAGGAAGTGTAGACATGGCAACTGGCACACTTTCAACCATTTAACCAGCTTTTAGGCTAGTAGTAAACACTACCCACTGTACAAAGAGACTTACCTTGACCAGGACAAAGAGCAATAGTAACCCTTGGGATAATACAAATGTTCCAAAGTCAGTTCTACAAACACATCCCTTCCATGTAACGCAACAATATCTCTGGCCTCCCCATCACCTCTCCACCCACAGGCTTTTGTCCTTGGTTATAGTACTTAAAATGAGTCTCTTCTGTAGAATGGGCCTTAAATAGAATCAGAAGGTTGTTGGTTGCATGCATAGCAGTTATGCAACTTATTGCACCAGGGAACTCACCTTGCATGCAAGTAACGTCACACGTAAAGTGCACAGGACCACTTACAGCAGTTCTCCATGAGCCTTAAGAACAGCTAATGTGGAAGAAGCGTCCAGCTTGGTCCCAGACTGATTTCTTCAGTCTTACATCCAGAGGAAATGGTTCCTTCAGCAAAAGCGGGACTCAGGTGGTTCCCTTCCGGGGAGAGTTCTTTCCTCTATGGCACACAATCATACGATGAGGATCACTTGAGGGACCTTGTTAATCAGCTCCTCGGTGAACTGGGGTTTAGGCTGTAATGTTTCAGAACTGAGTCAAGACTTTTGTCTCCCTCCCCACTTCCTATGGAACCCCAGCTCGGCACAAACCTTGGTTTCTGAGTTACAGGGACCGTATCCCGTTTCCTGCTTTCTCGTATCGTGCCCCTCCCTGCGAGCTAGTGCTTCCATCTCATTCTCTATCTTATTTAATTTTTCTTCCTAATTAGGGGCAATATGGAGGCTGCTTCTCCCATGCCCTTTTCATAATGTAATTTCTCTCCTGCACGGGTAAGTATCATTTTCGAGCAGTCATCACACAAAGCTGAGCTCACGCACTGCTTCCACGGCAAGGAGTCATTCCACCACATGGTGTGTGGAGAAAGGCCATCTCCCGTGCGGACGATCTACCCAAACGGTTCACACTCGGGTGCACATCTCACCCCTCATAGCCAGGATCAAACAATTGCTCCATTCACGTTCATCTTGAATTCTGCAGGTTCTTCCTCAAGTGTTGCACTACTTTTCCACAGGAGGCATATACATACACATGCCTATTCACCTCCGATAGAACAGACTAGGTACCAAGAGATGATCCAAAGAACTCTGTCCAAATCGAACTCAATGAACCAATGAGTTTGTTGGAGTCATTTCCGTGGACAAAGGTGACTTAAAGGCACCACTGGGAAAGCCCACCTCAGTGCAGCTGACTTACAAAGACCTGTGCCACCAGAGTTCCAAATGGGATTAACTGGTCATTTCCTATACTCTAGCATTCCGCAGGACCATGCATCCGGGACAGGATTAAATGTAGTTCAGGCCTGAGCGTGGGATGATGGGAATCCCAGGCCCGTGATAACTCTCCTTTTTCCTTCATAGACTTTGCCTCTCAGCTCTCTTGTTTTGCTTATTACATTGATCGCGGGCCAAGGTCTCTTGCAGGTTGTTACAGCAGCTATGATTCATTGTGGTGACAGGATGGTCCAGCACAGAGCAGCTAACTACTCCGTATATGTCACTTGAGAAGAGAAGGATTTTGAGCTGGAGGCAATGAACGACATTTAAACTACACTCGTTTTCTGCCTAAAGATTTGATATGAATTTCCCTTTATGAGAGTAGTTTTCTCTCTTCTCTCCATACAGTAAGAGGAAATGACTCATTGCTACAGATGGCACCTACTCGAGTCTGCGTAAACAAACATTACTGAAATAACTCATGCTCGACCAGGTTCTCTCCTCACACTCACCTCGCTACTGTTCCCTGACTGTAGAAGCCCCAGGCAAACCTGTTGCCGCTGTCTTTTTGCCTCTCCACAAACCATTGCTCTTTGGTAAAATGGTGTAGTTTCTCTGGCCTAATGGCTTCTTTGGGCTTTTACTTCCTTTTCTGTGAGACCACAGGAGGTATAAAATATTAATACTAACTAAAGCCTGCACGCCTTTTCACCTGTTAGTCTGTCTTTAGCCGGTTCAATTTCTGCAGCCCAGTGGCTAAATTTAAAATAATGGAGGAAGAAAAAAAAAAGTCTCACCTCTACCACCTGGCAGCATTTTTGATCATTTTCCTCTAGTTTATATTTGCTTTCTGTTTCTACCTCCCTTCTCAGTTCTTGATATGCATCCAAATGCGTTTACCTTACACGTTTGCAAACGTGGTTGAAAAGTGGATGGATGACTAATTTGGTCCTTTGAGAGGTTCTCAAAATATCTGTTCTAACTCAATGTGATTTTCCCCTCCAATAAAGCCAAATATACTTCTAGGTGTCCTCCGAGCTCCTCACTGGTCCTTTGTGCTATGAAATGTTTTGAACTTGCTTTGAAAAGTGTAATGGCTCTACGTTCTGTTTTGTCTTGTTTCATCTGTTATTTGGGGCTTATGTTCTTTTTAAAAATATGAATTAATACAGAAAGAGATCCTGAGATTATGCTGTTGAACTTTTTAATTTGAAAAGATTATAGATTCATGGTTAGGGGCACCCTGCATTTTCTCAAATACTTTTTACTACCAACAAAAGTTTAAACTGACTAATAATTTTTCCTCTAGTAACACACATCATACTATGCAACTTGCTTCTTACGAAACCTGAATTAAGATTTAACATCATCCAACAGTGTCACAGCACAAAGTTCCATAAAGGGAACTAATAGATAGCAGTTATAATTGTATAATAATATGAATTTAGTTTATTACAATATATGTGTATCTTTTGCCATAGCAAATCTGCTTTATGACACTAAAAAATCAAGAATAAAACGGTAATAAAGAACATCTAATAATCTGGCAAAATGTTTGAATAAAGAATTCTGAAACCTAGTTTTTAAAAAAGTACAATATTAAGACCAGGCTGAAGAATGCAACTGTGGTCACACAAAAGTGTTTTTTTTTTTTTCAGGATACTTTATTCCTATGACCATCAGTGGCCATGAAGAGAGCGTGTGTTCCTGTGTCCCAGGGAAGCTTGGTAGTGAGAGAGGAGTAGCATGGATATCTACCATTGTGGAGGAATCTTGCCTGTCCATTTCCTGCCTTCCACTGCTTGCTGGAGGTAAAAGGGTTTGCTTCCTTTGCTTGACCCATGGCATTTCCAAGGCCTGGAAATCTTCCTGTGTCAGCATTTGCCACACAGTATTTAAAGCAAAGCAGTAGCCATCAGACTAGCAAGAAGTCAAGGTAAGTTATAGACCAGCTAACAAGCCTGGGGAAAAGTAGAGATGCGTTGGGAGAAAAACAGTAGCCCACCAAAGTGGTCTTAAAATTCAAACTAATGCTCACCTAACCCTCAGCAGCCTTTTCTGTGGACATGAAAAGCCAGTGCTAGAATTCACATGGAGTTCCAATAGCCAGGATAATTTTGAATTAGAAAAAAAATGGTGACTCACAGTTCCCAATTTGAAAACCACAGGGTTCAGTATTGATGTGGTACTGACATGAAAGTGGGCATCCCTGTCAACTGCACAGAATTAAGAAGGGGAAATGAATGCACACATGGATTTCTAAATACCTTTTGGTAGGAGTGGCAGGGCCATTCACTGAGGATGGCCTGTCTCTTTAGTTTGTGATGTTGGATCTCCGTAGGCAAAACCAGTAAGCTTTGACCCCTACTTCCTTCATATGCAAACATCAACTGAAATGGATAAAAGGAACTAATGTCAGAAATGAACCTATGAGATTGTGAGGGAAAAAAATGTAGGAATAAAAATTTTCATAAAGAACTCCAAAGAGTATACCTGAATAGATATTCAATACATTCTTTATAAAGCAAAAAAGAAAACATTGCATTGGATATTAGAGCTTGGAATTGAGAATGGATTTTGAATACAACAGTGAAAGCACAACCAACCTAGAAATATATAAATTATATATTCTCAATGTAAAAAATATTGTAGACAACACAGAAAAGAATTCTCAGGATGGGATAAAATAATTGTACACTCGATAAGAATCTAGGATGCAGAGTTTATAGAGTTTCTACAATTCAGCAACAAAAATACAATCAGATTTAAGATTCAGTAATGGGCTTGAATAGGTCCTAGTCCAGAAAAGACATATAAACATCTAATAAAGACATTGGCAATCATTGGGGAGGGCAAATTAAATGACAATGAGTCTGGTATACAATACATATTTAATCAGCACTCAGCAGGCAGAGGCAGGTGGACCTCTGTGCACGCAAGCATGGAATACAGCATCTTCCAGGCCTGCCAGGGCTACATAGTGAGATCTTGTCTCAAAACAAAATAAAACAAAACCAAACAAAACCAAACTAACAACAAAAAGTTTCATAGCCTCTCAGAATAAATGGAGAGTAAATGTCAGCAAGACTGAAGATAGAATAAAACACATATCACTGATATAAGTGCAAACTAATCCTGCTATTTGTGGAAAATAATAAGACATTGCCTTTGAAGGCTAGACACTGGCCCAGTGGAGGCATATGCCTTTAATCCTGGCTCTGGGGATTTGTAGATTTCTGTGAGTTCAAGGCCATCCTGGTCTACACAGTGAGTTCCAGGACAGCCAGGGCTACACAGAGAAACCCTGTCTTGAAAAACAAAACAAGATAAAATGACCAAAAAAGAAAGAAAGAAAGAAAAAGCTAAATACCGAATTACCATATAATCCAGCAATTCTGCTCCTGCTATCTATCCAAAGAATTGGAAGCAGATATTCAATCAAAATCATGTACATAAATCTTCATAACAACACTACTTGAGTTAGCCAATGGTAGAAACAACCCAAACGTCCACAGACTTCTGAGTAGACAAATGTCGTATATCCACACAATAGAATATTACTCAGCCGTGAGTAGCAGTAAAGCACTGAAGCACACTACAACAGATATATAGTCACATGTCGTATTCTAATTATCTGACATATCCTGGGAGCAAGAAGACGGATTTGCAGCTGCTAGCAGATAAAAGGAGAGCGAGGGGTGACTTAACTCTTTTCCCTTCAGGTGCTGAAACAGTTGGAGAACTGGACCAAAGTAATGTTTGCACATTACGCATATGTGAAATAGCCCTGTATTATGTGCACATTTTAGGTTCATTTTATAAGATGTCATTTTATTTTTATGGAGTTTCATTTTATTATTAATGTTTTGGTTAACCTATAAAATAGTCGGGCTATTTTGGTCTCTTGGTACATAGCCAACCTCCTCATAACGACCTTCCTGCTCACACGGCAGAAACCATATTTGCCTTTCTTTTCCTCTATTACCCATCTCTCCATAATGTTCTGTCTCAGATCCTTTGGGGGATAAACCCAGGCCTAGTACAATAAGGCCATATGATAGACATTTTGGGTCTGTTCAAAAGGCGCCATGTTGGTTTCTTTATAGGCTGCGACCAGAAGTGCGCATTTCCTGTTTACACACAAACCCACCAGTCATTTGTTTCCTTGACGATAACCTTCTGACTGGGGTGAGCTGGAATCCCTGTGTAGGTTTAATATGCTTTTCCTTGATGGCTAAGGAAGTTAATCATTTTTTTTATGTATTTATTGACTCATTTTGACTCCTTTTAAGAACTGTTCAATTCATTTACTGTCGAGGTATTTAATTTTTGAGGTTTTAAGGTTTGTAGATTTTAGGAATTTATCTGAATCAGATTTACAGTCGGCAAAAGTTTGCTCCTATACTCCTACTCTTTTGGGCGTTTGCGTCACTAATGCAGAAGCCCTTTCGTTCCAAGCAGCCTCTTTCGCCAGTTCTTGCCGTTACTTCCAGAGCTACTTGAGGGCCTTTCGAAAACTCCCGGCTTAATCTTGTATCTTTAAGTGTTTCCCCTGCATTTTCCTCTAACAGTTTCAAAGCTTGAGGCCTTATATTAGGGTCATTGATTCTTTTAGAATTGATCTTTGTACGGAGAAAGAGATGAGGATCCAGGTATATTCTGCATGTGTACCGCCATTACCCCAGCGCCGTCATTACCCCGGCGACATGACCTGAAGAAGCTGCATTTTCTGTCATGTATGGTATGTGCACCTTTGTAAAAACGGAACCGAGCGGCTGCAGCTACAAGGTTTATGTCTGGGTCCTCGGTTCTATTCTGTTGGCGTTTGTGTCTGTTTCTGTGCCACTGCAGTACTGGTTTTGCTACTCTGGGTCTCCGGTGCAATTTTTAGTCAAGCATTGTGCTATCTCCAACGATTCGGTGCTCAGAATAGCCTTGGCCAGCAATTTTAGGATTGCTTTTCTACCATATGTAAATTTTCATTGCATTATTAGTGGAAAATGTATCACATCACTAGGTTAATTTTGGTAGGATGGACATTTCTACAGTTCTCGACCTTGCCAGCCCATTAGTGTAGGGAACTTTCTGTCCTCCGATTCTTTCTTTGGTACGCTAAAGTTTTTATCGTACAAGTCTTTCATTGTTTACTTGTTTATGCTTACTCCTGGGCAATTTTTTTATTTACAGTAGTCCAAGTCTATTTGTTATCTTAATTTCTTTCTCAGAATGTTTGTTAGTTCTATATAATAAAGCTATTAGTTTTTTTTCTATGTTGATTGTATAGCCTGCTACTTTGCTGAAAGTGTCGCTCAGGTCTAAGAGGTTTTTTTTCTCATAAATTCCTTAGGTTCTTTCAATCAGACGATCATGTCATCTATAAAAAGGGACAGTTTGATCTCTGCCTTTTCTATTTATGTAGGTTGATGTCATTATGCAGGTGAAGGCAGGTACAGGATAGAACCAGGCCTGTCATTGGACGAGAAGGAAGGATGGGCGGGAGGGGCAGAGGAGACTGGAACGAGGAGAGGGAGCAGCCTAAAGAACACGGCAGACGTTAAGATTTTATCTGCACATTTACAGGTTGTTATGACTATTCTTAAAGGATGGATGTGGACAGGATTTTTTGTGTCTAGCTGAACCAAGTATATCTTATCTAATGGGCAGTTTATATCCTTATCAATTGGTTGTAAGTTAATTGTGTGGATGTATTACACATCGAGTAATTAACATATAAATCTGGTTGTTGGGTTACAGTTTGCTGAGTCTTGATATTACCCAGTAGCTGGGACCAGAGTTCCCGGCTGCCCAGGGCTGGCCAGGCTGACTAGCAACGGGAGCGGAGAGACCGCTGGGGCCAGAAGATAGGTTAACCTGCCCCACTGAAGCCAGCCGCTGCTAAGATAAATTAAGGTTAGTTCTATATGGCCCTATGGTGCCAGAAATAACGCCAGGGAGTGACCGACCAGTCTGAGAGTACCAGGGGCCCAGCGTGGAGCGGTGACGCTCTTTTCTAATAATACCACAACATATTTATATCTCTTTAATTTCCTTCTCTTGATATTTTGCTCTGAGACATCAAGCACTGTATTGAAGAAGAAAGAAACGCTTGACACTCTTTTCTTCTCCCTTATTTTAAAAGAAACAGTTTCAGGTTTCCCCCATTCAGTTTGTTGAATTTAATCTTTATTATATTGAAGCCTGCACCTTTTATTTCTACTTTCTTCAGGGTCTCTACCAGGAAAGAATGTTGAACGTTGGCAAAGGCCTTTTCTGCAAATGTTGAAAGGGCCGTGAGATTTTTTTTTTTTTTTTTTTTTGGTTCTTTTTTTCGGAGCTGGGGACCGAACCCAGGGCCTTGTGCTTCCTCGGTAAGCGCTCTACCACTGAGCTAAATCCCCAGCCCCGGGCCGTGAGATTTTTATACCTAAGTCTGACTTTCACTGGCATGTTAAGCCGTCTTACCATCCTTGGAATAAAGCCAACTTGGTTTTGATATTTGATCCTTCTAATATATTGTTGAATTCAATGTGTAAGATTTTGTTGTTTGTTTGGTTTGGGTTTTGTTGTTTGGTTTTGTTCTGTTTTGGGCTCTTTCAAGACAGGGTTTCTCTGTGTAGCCCTGTCTATCGTGGAACTCACTCTGTACACCAGGCTGGCCTCGAACTCATGTAGTTTGTTTACCGTTTTCTGCTGCTTTCTCTTTTCTGGAGGTAATACTGCTTTTCTAGAATCAGTTTGCTTGGACTCCTTCCTTTTCTGTTTTATGGAACAACTTGGGGAGAAGTGATGTTATTTCTTTTTTAAAGATCTAATAGAATTTGACGGTACATCCGTCTGGCCAATAATTTCCTTTTTGGAAATTATTCTTTCAATATCGTTGCTATTTATGAGAGCTGTTTGTATCTTCTTGATTTACTTTCGGTCATACATGTTTAGGAGTTATCCGTTGTCTACAGTTCTGATCTTTTTGGGATACAGATTTTCAAAGTTTTCCCTGTTGATGAAGCTCTGAATTCTACTGGTCTTGGTGACACGATTCCCCATTCCCCACGTCCACTTTTACTAATTAGGTCATTTCGCTCTTCTTTGGCAAGTTTGGCTTTGGTGAGTTTGGCTATGTATTTGCCTTCTTTTCAAAAGAATCAATGACATGTCTCATTAGTTTCTTGTACTGTTCTCCATCTCATTAATTTCTATCATGATCCTTACTCCTTTTTATCTTTTGGGATTGACTTTGTCTTGTTCTTAGTTATTTAAGATCTTAAATTTTATTTGAAATATGTCTACTTTTCTAATGCAAACATTCATAGATGTAAACTTTCTTTTTAGAACTCTCTTTGCTGTGTCCCCAAGAAAAGTTATTCTTTTGTTTTCATTTGATTTTTGGAAGTTTTTAATTTTCTCTGTGATTTCTTTGGTGACCCATTTATTGTTTGAAAATGTTTTGTCTATTTTTTCCTTTCTATTTACTTTTAGTTTTATTCTTCTCTAATCAGATAGAATATGAGCAAATGTTTCTTCTTCTTCTTCTTCTTCTTCTTCTTCTTCTTCTTCTTCTTCTTCTTCTTCTTCTTTCTCCTCCTCTTCCTCCTCCTCCTCTTTTTTAAATCTTGCTTTCTGGCCTCTAATGTAACCTATTTTAAAGAGAGTTCCATGAGCCTCTGAGAACAGTGTATACATAGCAAGTATTAAGCAGATAATTCTGTGAATGCCTTTAAGTTTATTTGTTCTGTAATAAACTTTAACTCTAAAGTATATTTATTGATTCATACAGAATTAGATGATTTATTTACTTATAAAAGTAAGATTTTGAAGTCAACCACTATTATATCTATTCATGGGCCCATCTGTCCAATTATATGCAATAGTGATTGTTTTATGAAATTAACTGCAGCATTTGGTAAATATGTTTGTAATTGTTTCATGTTTTAAAAAAATATTTTTAGTACTTCCTTGAGAATTTTATACACTGCACTTTGGCCAAATTCATGCCTCCCCCAGTTCCTCCCAGATTCACACCCACTTCCTTATCTACCCAAGTTTATGTCCCCCTCACTTTTATTTTTCATTTTTTATTGGATTTTTTTATTTACATTTCAAACATTATTCCCTTTCCTGGTTTCCCCTCCAGAAATCTGGAATCCCATCTCCCCTTCCCCCTTCCCCAGAAAAGGGTGCTCACCTACCAACCCACCCACTCCATCCCACCTCCCTGCCCTGACATTCCCCTATACTGGGGCATCAGCCTTGACAAGACCAAGGGCCTTTCTTCCCACTGATGCCTACCTAGCAAGGCCATCCTCTGCTGCATATGTGACTGGAACCATAGGTCCATGCCAGTGTACTCTTGGGATTGTGGTTTAGTCCCTGGGAGCCCCCGCCAGGGGGTGTCTGGTTGGTTGATATTGTTGTTCTTATGGGGTGCAAACACCTTCAGCCCTTCAGTCCTTTCTTTAACTCCTCCATTAAGGGACCCATTCTCAGTTCAATGGTTGGCTGCAGGCATCTGACTGTATTTGTCAGTCTCTGGCAGAGTCTCTCAGGAGACATTGATATCAAACTCCTGTCAGCAAGCACTTCTTGGCATCAGTAATAGTGACTGGGATTGGTGGCTGCATATGGAATGGATTCCAGGTGGGGCAGTTTCTGGATGACCTTTCCTTCAGTCCCTGCTCTACTCTTTGTCCCTGTATTTCCTCCCTTGAGTATTTTGTTCTCCCTTCTAAGGACTGAAGCCTCCACATTTTGGTCTTCCTTGTTCTTGAGCTTCATATGATCTGTGAATTGTTTCTTGGGTATTCCCAGGTTTTTGGGCTAATATCCACTTATCAGTGAGGGCAGACCATGTGTGTTCTTTTGTGACTGGTTTACCCACTCAGGATATTTTCTAGTTCCATCCATTTGCCTAACAATTTCATGTAGTCATTATTTTTAATACCTGAGTAGTACTCAATTGTGTAAATATACCACATTTCTGTATCTATTCTTCTATTGAGGGACATCTGGGCTATTTCCAGTTTTGGCTATTATAAATAAGGCCCATATGAACATAGTGGAACATGTGTCTTTGTTATATGTTGGATCATCTTTTGGGCATATGCCCAGGAATGGTATAGCTGGGTCCTCAGGTAGTACTATGTCCAATTTTCTGAGGAACCTCCAGACTGATTTCCGGAATGGTTGTACCAGTTTTCAATCCCACCAACAATGGAGGAGTGTTCCTCTTTCTCCACATCCTCACCAGCATCTGCTGTCACCTGAGTTTTTTATCTTAGTCATTCTGTCTGGTGTGAGGTAGAATCTCAGGGTTGTTTTGATTTGCATTTCCCTGGTGACTAAGGATGTTGAACATTTCTTGAGGTGCTTCATGGCCATTCAATATTCCTCAGTTAAGAATTCTTTGTTCACCTCTATAGCCCATTTTTTGATAGGGGTATTTGGCTCTCTGGAGTCTAACTTCTTGAGTTCTTTGTATATATTGGATATTAGCCCTTTATAGGATATAGGATTGGTAAAGGTCTTTTCCCAATCTGTTGGTTGCCGTTTTGTCCTAATGACAGTGTTCCTTTGCCTTACAGAAGCTTTGCAGGTTTATGAGGTCCCATTTGTTGAATCTTGATCTGAGAGCATAAGCTATTGGTATTCTGTTCAGGGAATTCCCCCCTGTGTTCATGTGTTCAAGACTCTTCCCCACCCTCCCTTCTATTAGTTGTCGAGTATCTGGTTTCATGCGGAGGTCTTTGAACTACTTGGACTTAAGCTTTGTACAAGGTAGTAAGAATGGATAGATTTGTCAAAACTCCAGATCATATTCTAGGTTCCTGAAGGGGGTTGTGGGCACATCCTCCTGGTAAAATTGCCCATCTCTTTCCATGAGGCCGTTAGCTCACCTCTGGGCTGAGATTCCTGCTTTCTTTTCCATCACCAGGTAGCTACTGCTCCATCTTCGTGTTCCTTGGTCCTTTCTTTGAGTTGTCTTTCCACATCTGCATAATTTCCAGATGTTCTAACTCCCTGTTGTGATTCCCAGTGCCCTTCCAACCTCTCTGTCTTTGGGATAGAGTCTAGTCTTCGTTATCCTGCCTCTCATTTACTATGCCATGGAAGTGGGTTCTAATTTATTCTATTACTTACCTCAATAGTATGAAAAACAAAACAAAATAATAAGGAAGCTCTTTCTTATATGTACCTGGAATGCAAACACCTGACTTACTCGGGGACTCATTATGTTTTATTATCTGGCCCTTTCTCTTTCTGACCCTCATCTCCTCCCACATCCTAAACTCATCAGGGGTGCACAATAATTGCTTTAGTCTTCTCTGCTTTCATTTTCTCCCAAGGTTCGTACTAAGTGCCTTTCCCTTTTAATTTCCTCCATTGCTAAGCTAATGACTACCTTTGCCTAAAATGACTACCTGTTCTGCTAAAATTTATCCTCCGTGGAAAATATTTCCTAGTTCTCATGCCCAACTCTACTCCCTATGGCTACCTGGAATACAGACTTCTAATCAGGACGATCCCATAACACCCTATGTATGGCACATTTGTCAAGCTGTCTTTTAACTATCTTCTCCTCTAGACTATGAATTTCTTCAGGACAGAAACTGTGTGTTTTGTCTCTGTTAATAGGCTCTGGCTGATACCACATGCTTATGAAGGCTTGAATTGTCAAACTAGATCCCAACTTTCTCCAGCCTGATTTTTGCTCATGTGCTTCCACCATTAACCTTCCTAGTTCTTAACTTCCAACCACAGTCTGACATCTTTGGTCACCATATCAATGTGGGCCATTGGTTACCAGGAGTCCCAGAAGGGTATATGACTACATCCTGACCAACATGTAATCTCTGCACAGTCTAGTATCTGTTCATTTTCCTGGTGGATAAGGACTATCATTTTGTCTCAGCTTGAACAAAGGGAGGAAAATGAGAGCAGAAATCAAAAGAACCACATCCGGGTTTCCATTATTCTACTCACTTCTGCAACCTTAGTCAAGCCACATCTACACTACCACATATATGTTCCTCATCTACAAAATAACTGCTTGGTCTTCTTATACAGATACTTTTGGATCAGAATTAAATAAAGCAATAAGAACAACTAGATTATAATTTTTGAATGTTTAAATGTTGTTGGTCAGTCACTGGGGGAGGGCTTTGAGTTTTCAGATGCTAGGAACATAGGTACACTCTTTCCAGTTCCTTCTCCAGCACCATGTCTGCCTGAAGGCTGCTGCGTTTTTCATCCTGATGAAAATAGACTAAACTACTTCCAGTTTCCATTTGAATCTGGAGCTGACCCTGTGCCACAGTTCTCTGTACCCAAATCCTGCAGGGAGAAAGCTGGTCTCCCAGGAATGCTGACATACCTGAGAGCACAAGTTAGACCACCACTTCTGCTTAAATACCTGGTCTAAGAGGGACCTGTCTGGAGCCCTCAGGACACAAGAACAAAGGATCAGCCCAGTACAGGATCCTTCTGGTTATCTTCTGCACCCTTGAACTGACCCTGTACCACAGCTCTCCATACCCAAATTCTGCCTGAAGAGACATGGTCCCCCAGGAGTACTGACACACAGGCTTATAGGAGGGACAAGTCACAGGCAGAGACAACAAGACCAATTAACACCAGAGATAACCAGAGAGTGAGAGGCAAGTGCAAGAACCTAAGCAACAGAAACCAAGTCACTTGGCAACATCAGAACCCAGTTCTCCCACTATAGCAAGTCCAGGATACCCCCACACTGGAAAAGCAAGATTCTGATTTAAAATCACATCTCATGATGATGTTAGAGAACTTTAAGAAGGACATAAATTACTCCCTTAAAGAAATACAGGTAAACAGGTAGAAGCCCTTACAGTAGAAACACAAAAGTCCCTTAAAGAATTACAGGAAAACACAAGCAAACAGGTGAAGGAAAGGAATTGAAACAGAAACAACAAATAAATCACAAAGGGAGACAACCCTGGAAATAGAAAACCTGGGAAAGAGATCAGGAGTCATACATGAAAGCATCACCAACAGAATAAAAGCAATAGAAAAGAGAATCTCAGGGGCAGAAGATACCATAGAAAACATCGACACAACAGTCAAAGAAAATGTAAAATGCAAAAAGCTCCTAACCCAAAACATCCAGGAAATCCAGGACACAATGAGAAAATCAAACCTAAAGATAATAGGTATAGAAGAGAGCAAAGATTCCCAACTTAAAGGGCCAGCAAACATCTTCAACAAAATTATAGAAGAAAATGTTCCTAACCTAAAGAAAGAGATGCCCATGGACATACAAGAAGCCTACAGAGCTCCAAATAGATTGGACCAGAAAAGAAACTCCTCTCATCACGTAATAGTCAAAATACCAAATGCACAAAACAAAGAAAAAATATTAAAAGCAGTAAGAGAAAAAGGTCAAGTAACATATAAAGGCAGACCTATCAGAATCACACCAGACCTCTCACCAGAGACTATGAAAGCCAGAAGATCCTGTGCAGATGTCATACAGACCCTAAGAGAACACAAAGGCCAGCCCAGACTACTATATCTAGTAAAATTCTCAATTAACATAGATGGAGAAACCAAGATATTCCATGACAAAACCAAATTTACACAATATCTTTCTACAAATCCAACTCTACAAAGGATAATAGAGGAAAATTCCAACACAAGGAGGGAAACTACACCCTAGAAAAAGCAAGAAAGTAATCTTCTTTAAGCTAACCCAAAAGAAGATAGCCAAACAAACATAATTCCACCTCTAACAACAAAAATAACAGGAAACAACAATCACTTTTCCTTAGTAGCTCTTAACATCAATGGACTCAATTCCCCAATAAAAAGACATAGACAATAGACTGGATACGTAAACAGGACCCAGTATTTTGCTGCATACAGGAAACATACCCCAGTGACAAAGAGAGACACTATCTGAGAATAAAAGGCTGGAAAACAATTTTCCAAGCAAATGGTCCCAAGAAACAGGCTGGAGTAGCCATTCTAATATTGAATAAAATTGACTTTCAACCAAAAGTTATAAAAAAGACATAAGGAAGGACACTTCATACATATTAAAGGAAAAATCTACCAAGATGAACTCTTAATTCTGAATATCTATGCTCCAGATGTGAGGGAACCTACATTCATAACAGAAACTTACAAAAGCTCAGAGCACACATTGCACCTCACACAATAGTAGTGGGAGACTTCAACACCCTACTCTCATCAATGGACAGATCATGGAAACAGAAGCTAGATAGAGACACAGAGAAACTAACAGAAGTTATGAAGCAAATGGATTTAACAGATATCTATAGAACATTTCATCCTAAAACAAAAAAATATACCTTCTTCTTAGTCCCTCATGGTACCTTCTCCAAAACTGAAACAAAACAACAGAAAGTCCACATACACATGGAAACTGAACAACACTGTACTCAATGATAACATGGTCAAGAAAGAAATAAAGAAGAAATTGAAGATTTTTTATAATTTAATGATTATGAAGGCACAACATATCCGAATTTAGGGGACACAATGAAAGCTGTGCTAAGAGGAAAACTCATAGCTCTGAGTGCCTCTAAAAAGAAACTGGAGAGAGCATACATTAGCATCTTGACAGCACACATAAAAGTTCTAGAACAAAAAGAAACAAATACACCCAAGAGGAGAAGAAGGCAGGAAATATCAAACTCAGGACTGAAATCAACCAAGTAGAAACAAAAAGAACTATACAAAGAATCAACAAATCAAGGTGCTGGTTCTTTGAGAAAATCAACAAGATAGATAAACCCTTACCCACACTAACTAGAGGGTCCAGAGATAGTATCCAAATTAACAAAATTAAAAATGAAAAGGGAGACATAGCAACAAAAACTGAGGAAATTCTAAAAAATCACCAGAACCTACTACAAAAGCCTATACAACAAAACTGGAAAATCTGGAGGAAATGGACAATTTTCTAGACAAATACCAGGTACCAAAGGTAAATCAGGATCAGATAAACCATCTAAGCTGTCCCATAACCACTAAAGAAATAGAAGTAGTCATATGGGGTTTCGAGCCCCTTCAAGCTCTTCCAGTCCTTTCTCTGATTCCTTCAACGGGGGTCCCATTCTCAGTTCAGTGGTTTGCTGCTAGCATCCGCCTATGTATTTGCTGTATTCTGGCTGTGTCTCTCAGGAGAGATCTACATCCGGTTCCTGTTGGCCTGCACTTCTTTGCTTCATCCATCTTGTCTAATTGGGTGGCTGTATATGTATGGGCCACATGTGGGGCAGGCTCTGAATGGGTGTTCCTTCTGTCTCTGTTTTAATCTTTGCCTCCCTATTCCCTGCCAAGGGTATTCTTGTTCCCCTTTTAAAGAAGGAGTGAAGCATTCGCATTTTGATCATCCGCCTTGAGTTTAATGTGTTCTGTGCATCTAGAGTAATTCAAGCGTTTGGGCTAATAGCCACTTATCGATGAGTGCATACCATGTGTGTTTTTCTGTGATTGGGTTACCTCACTCACCAACCAGAGCTTCCAGGGACTAAGCCACTACCCAAAGACTATACATGGACTGACCCTGGGTTCCAACCTCATAGGTAGCAATGAACAACCTAGTAAGAGCACCAGTGGAAGGGAAGCCCTTGATCCTGCTAAGACTGAACCCCAGTGAACGTGATTGTTGGGGGGGGTGGTAATGGGGAAGTTGGGAAGAGGGAGGGATTAGGGGGATGTTGGCCCAGAAACCGGAAAGGAATAACACTTAAAATGTAAGTAAAAATACCAAGTTAATAAAGAAAAAAAAAAAATAGAAGTAGGAATTAAAAGCCTCCCAACCAAAAAAAAAAAAAAAAAAAAAAAAAAAAAACCAGGACCAGATAGTGGAATTCTATCAGACCTTCACAGAAGACCTAATACTGTACATAAAACTATTCCACAAAATGGATAAAAAACTCCCAATTCCTTTCTGCATATGAAGCCATGGTAATGCTGATACCAAAACCACACAAAGAAACCAACAAAGAAAGTGAACTTCAGAACAATTTCCCTCATGAATATCAATGCAAAACGCTCAATAAAATTCTTGGAAACTGAATCCAAGAACACATCAAAATTATAATTCATTATGATAAAGTAGGCTTCATCCCAGCGATGCAGGGATAGTTCAATACTGGCAAATCCCTCAATATAATCCACCACATAAACAAACTCAAAGAAAACAACTGCATGATCATTGCATTAAAAGTTGAAGGAGCATTTGACGAAATTCAGCACCCATTCATTTTAAAAACTCTTAGAAAGATGAAGAAATGAAAGCCCATACCTAAACATAGTAAAAACAATATATAGCAAACCAGTAGCCGACATCAAGCTAAATGGAGAGAAATTTGAAGCAATCCTACTAAAATCAGGGACTAGACCCATTCTCCCCCTATCTATTCTATATAGTTCTTGAAGTCTGACTAGAGCAATTAGACAACAAAAGGAGGTCAAAGGGATACAAATTGAAAAGGAAGAAGTCAAAATATCACTATTTGCAGGTGATATAATAGAATACTTAAGTACCCCCAAATTCCACCAGAGAACTATTAAACCTGATAAACACCTTCAGCAAAGAGGCTGGGTGGAAAATTAAGTAAAACAAATCAGTAGCCTTCCTCTCCTCAAAGGATAAACAGGCTAAGAAAGAAATTAGGAAATGACACCCTTCACAATAGTCACAAATAATATAAAATACCTTGGTGTGACTCTATCCAAGCAAGTGAAAGATCTTTATGACAAGAACTTCATGTCTCTGAAGAAAGAAATTGAAGAAGACCTCAGAAGATGGAAAGATCTCCCATGCTCATGGATTGGCGGGATTAATATAGTAAAAATGGCCACCTTGCTGAAAGCAATCTACAGATTCAAAGCAATTCCTATCAAAATTCCAACTCAATTCTTCATCAAGTTAAAAAGAGCAATTTGGAATAACAAAAAAAAAAACAGAATATAGAAAGAAACTATTCTCAGCAATAAAATAACTTCTGGGGAAGTCACCATTCCTGACCTCAAACTGTATTACAGAGCAATAGTAATAAAAACTACATGGTATTGGTACAGAGATAGATAGGTAGATCAATGAAAGAGAATTGAAGACCAGGAAATGAATCCACACACCTATAGTCACTTGACCTTTGACAAAGAATCTAAAACTATCCATTGGAAAAAAAGACAGCATTTTCAACAAATGGTGCTGGTTCAACTGGAGGTCAGCATGGCAAAGGATGCAAATCAATCTATTCTCATCACCCTGTACAAAGCTCAAGTCCAAGTGCATCAAGGACCTCCACATAAAATCAGATACACTCAGACTAATAGAAAAAAGAGCTGGGAAGAGCCTCAACACATGGACACAGGGGAAAATTTCCTGAACAAAACACCAATGACTTATTCTGTAAGATCAAGAATCAACAAATGGGACCTCAAAAAATTGCAAAGCTTCTGTAATGCAAAGGACATTGTCAATTATACAAAACGACAACCAACAGATTGGGGAAAGATCTTTACCAATCCTACATCTGATAGAGGGCTAATATCCAATATATCCAAAGAACTCAAGAAGTTAGACTCCAGAGAATCAAATAACCTTATTAAAAAATGAGGTACAGAGATAAACAAAGAACTGTTAATGAGGAATACTGAATGGCTGAGATGCAGCTAAAGAACTGTTCAACATCCTTAGTCATCAGGGAAATGCAAATCAAAACAACCCTGAGATTCCACCTCACACCAGTCAGAATGGTAAGTTCACTCAGGTGACAGAAACGCTGTCGAGGTTGTGGACAAACAGGAACCATTGCTGGTGGGATTGCAAGCTGGTACAACCACTCTGGAAATCAGTTTGGCGGTTCCTCAGAAAATTGGACATAGTAGTACCCGAGGTCCCAGCATATATCCAAAAGATATTCCAACATGTAATATGGACACATGCTCTACTTGCTCATAGCAGCCATATTTATAATAGCCAAAAACTGGAAAGAACCCAGATGTGCCTCAACAGAGGAATGGATACAGAAAATGGGGTACATCTACACAACGGAGTACTTCTCAGCTATTTAAAACAATGACATCAAGAAATTCTCAGGCAAATGGGTGGATCTAGAAAATATACTGAGTGAGGTAACTCAGTCACAAAAGAACACACATGGTATGCACTCACTAATTAGTGGATATTAGGAAAAGAGCTTGGAACACCCACAATATAACTCAGGGGCCACATGAAACTCAAGAGGAAGGAAGACCAAAGAGTGGGTGCTTCAGTTCTACTTAGAAGGGGAACAAAATAATCAAAGGAGGTAAAGGGTGGGAGGAACTTGGGAGGAAGAGAGCAGGAGGAGGGGGAAAATAGAAAAGAATGTAGACTAAACCTCTGAATCTGTAAGCTGTAAGCCATCACCAATTAAATGCTTTCCTTCATAAAAGAAAAAGTTACTGGCCCTAAATTTCTCAAGTGTGATTTCAAACAAGACTTACCATCTAAATCATCACTGGTCATTTTTCACAAGGTGCAAATAAAGATATAAGAACTTTAATGTTGTAAAGTCACCTGAGTGATGACTGCATTCACTTCCTGAAAGTGGCAACACTGAGATTTATTCTTAAGAATAGTTTTGTCTAAAGTCATCCTGTCCCCTGTGTGGGACAGAGACAGTGGCAACAAGTGAAACATCTGGTTGATCCTGTTGTCTGGGTACCTGATTATTGTAGGGAAATCGTGTGGGGAGGTAGAGAAATGCCAGTGTGTCAGTGCTCAGTAAAAGTTTCATTAGCTCCTCCCAGACAAGATGGTGTACTTTTTAAAGATGGTCTCAAGTAGATACTCTTTAGCTTAAAATTGCAGGAGGCCTATAGATAATGGAATTGTTTTCATTTATATATTTACATATTAGGCGTAGGTTATTTTACACATTCCCAAAGAGTTATATATTTTTGAATGTATCTTTGAATTTAAATTCTTTATTATTTCCATCTTATGATTTGCTCTGTTAGAATGTTCTGACTATGTTCAGTGATCATAAAATATTAGAAACAACCACCATTCCCAGCTGTGGTCTATAATTCTTTCTTCTATTTTAATAGCTAGTAAAATGGGTATGTTAATACAGAAGGACAATAATTAAGAAATTGATGTAAATTCTTTTTGCATTTACCTGTTATGAAATAAAAATTTGTCCAAATTTACGTAAAGTGATTCCTGTCATTACTTATTATGAGATAATCTGAGGAAACTAAGAAACTAAGAAAAATTTCTAGGCCATGTGATATTAAGAGAACTTATAAATCAAGCATTAATCCATGTCTGCAGAAAGCAGGAAAGTTACTAACAAAATGAAAACTGAGTTTTGTTTTGTTGTTTAACCCAAAGAATTGCTTGCTTAAGTTCTACATGCCTTTCTTCCCATGCCTAGGACGAGACAGAGCAAAGCATAACCAGAGAAAGGGAGCTGGAAGAAGCATAGAAAACTTCCCCAGTTTGTCCACAGCGGCTTCTAACCAGCAGAGAATGGTGCCCAGTAAGAAGGTTGAGGTCCAGTTTTGTCTGGGTCTGCACAATAGGAAAATCATGAGGGCAATAGCTTGAGTGACAGAAATATGGCACCCTGAGATCAGACAAATCTTCGAACCTTAAATGGTTATCGACACGGCAAAATTAATACTAAATCATTGCTCACATCTTTATACAATAGGACTATTGAAAACAATGAACTGGACTCGTCAATGAAGACGGAAGAGATTTAGTTCCTGAATGAACAGAGTGTCAGTAGCCATCAAAGCTATTATCACACGCCGTGTTTAAATGCAGTGTTAAACATCAAAGGGCTAGCGTGATGGCTCAGTTGATAAAGTGTGTACCCCAGAAGCCGAAGGACCCGAGCTTAATTTCCAGAATCCACTTAGAAGCCATGTGCAGGGACACGCCTCTGTAACTCAGTGCTAGGGAGACAGAGACAGGGAGAGCCTTACAGCCAGCCAACCTAGCCTAATTGGGGAACTCCATGTTCAGTGAGAGACGCTGTCTGAAAGCACTGGGTGTAAGGCAACCGAGGGCGACACCCAATACACCTCTTGCCTCCACAGACACAGGCAGGCACACAGGTACACTGTGACATGAATAAAACACACACATACACATGCACTGAAGAACAGCAAAAGGGAAAGCCAACTGATAAATAACAGTCAGGCAGGCTTTTGCCAACGGATCCCGACTAAACCGTGTCTGACTTCTTTACTAGCATCCCACCAGCTCAGTCACACCTGCACAACTCTAGAGTAGGCCTTTCCTCAGGCCATATCCTTCTCTTATCCCTATCCTTTCGCCACACCCCAGTTCATTTCTCTTCCATTCTGTGAATCCTTTGACTCCCAAGGTGTTTCACTCTGTGAAATCCCAGGGCTTGATTCGCCTCTCCATTAAATTGCTCATCATATTAAGCGATTACCCTTTGGATTTCCTATCTGAGTCTTTGTCTTTTTAGGTCTGCATGTTTCTTGTACTTAGTAAACTGTCCAATATCTGGAAAACAGTCCATCAACATTTGCTGATGCGTTCCTCTTCTGGCTATCCATAGACTTCGACAACAGTCTTGCCATTTTGTGTTTCTTACAGAGAGTTCAGACTGACTGCCTTCCTCATTGAGAAAGTAACAAAAGGACAAATAAGCAGCTTGGGTTGAAGATCTTAAGAGCATCATGAACTGAGGAGATGGAGAATATTCTGTATATCTCAAGAAGGCCAAGATATATGACTTTATCTTTATGACCAGTGTATTTACATCAAAGGAGACTATACCATAGGGGAGTATGAAAACGTAACTGTGTATGTCTTGCTCTACTTACTTGAATAAAAGAAGTAAAGAAATTAACTACTACTCCATATACTTGAATAGTCTTCAACAGCAGTTTTAATGACGGTCTACAGAGAAAGGTCTATAGAGAAAGGAGAAAAATATATGACTAGTTATGCATTGCATTTGTGAAAAATAGCATATATACTCTAACATTAACCAGCTGCTCATTTCCAAGACAAAAATACTTGCGAATACAGTATGAGAGGGGAAGAACATATTTTCACTGATGGTCCCAGAGGTGTCCAACCATTGTGGGCAGAGCTCAGCAGTTCACATGGAAACAGTGAGGAAACAGCAAGAGAACTCGTACATTAGCAGACTTTGTATGTTCTCCTTTTTTCTACCAGGCTCCCAGCCTAGGGGATAAGACTGCCCACATTCAGGGGCACTCACTAGTGGACACACCCAGAGGTGTACTTTACTAACCTCTTAGGTATTTCTCAGTGCAATCCAACTGACACTCAACATTAACCACCATAGCTGTGCTGTGTAGTCCTGATCCATAGTTTCTGAAGTGGGTTAGTCTGTGTTCACCACAACCGTTCATTTTCTGGCCTACCAGTTCTTGTTCCCTGCCTTAAGAACTGACTTGAATTTATTGCATTACCAGCTGTCTTGCTCTCTTTCCAGGTGGGTCAGACCAATGAAAGTCACCCAGTATGATCAGAGGACAAAGAAGAAGACTGTCATTTCTCTCCCCACACAGCTTCCAGTGACGGCTGAATTCCCCCTCTTCCATCTCCAGCTCTCTTTAGACTCAGAATCCTATTCCTGGCTAAGAATGCATCATCTGGCATGGAAAGATATTTCCCAATACGTACACTTGCACACATCCATGAAAAGTGTGAACAAAGGAATTGCTGTCTGACTTCTTCCACTTTGAGCCACAATGCCTTGCCCTGAGCAGTCCCACTACTAAAGGATAATATTTAAAGAACTCTGTGGGTTAAGAAGAGCAATCGATAGCTAAAAACTTCAGTTGGAAGCCTATTGATTTTCCCCCATTTTAGAAAGATCACAAGCTTGGTAGAACAATAGACCATTTCTTCTGGTGACTATTCTGAACACTGACTGTTACCCTTCCCCAAGGGCACTTGTCTGAAGCTCACCTCTCGTCATTCCTATGTCCATGTCTCCCGTAAAGAGCAGAGCAACTGCAGCTCCTGTCAGATGGATTTAGTAACGCATCTCCAACAGTCCATGTGAATGTCTAGGGAGGCTAGCATGGTCATGTGTTGCTCTCTGTGTCAGATTTCATGTGTGTTCTCCAGTTTAAAGACACCGAGAATCCCCTTAAAGTTACTATGGTTCAGAGCAATTTCTTCAGAAAGACCTTTTCATTCTCACCAGGAAAAATAACTCACTTGATTTCTGTTCCTTTTCCAAAATGGCTTGTTTCCTTCTCACTGGCAACACGTCACCTCTTCTGTTTTAGCTGCTGTATCCTCAGAGGAGATTCACGTATGGGCACGAAGAGAGTGCTACCCGTCACTTAAAGAAAGACAGTCTTGTGGGAGTCTCAGACAATGAATCCCAGAAGATGTTTTTCAGATGTTGGCGCTTTAACGAAACACAGGCTATACGTTGCTGCCAGGTAGCACCGGTGCTCATTGTTAAGCTTTCCTTACGTTACCATTTATTTGCCCAAAGCACTGCCTTTTGTTGCCCTGCCTTTCTATCTGCCTACATTTCTGTAGAACATTCCTAAGACTCCAGACTTTTTAAAGCCCATTTGAAAAATAGCCACTAACAAGAGAAAGATCTTTTAAAGCCCCCAGGCGGCTGCATTCAGGTAAGAACAAAGAATTTAATTTGAGGCTCAGAAGTAATGAGACTTGTGGGGATTCCAAACATTGTTGAGCACTACACACTTGAGAATTCTTTCATATCAGTGGCTGCCTTGTATTAAAATGATAGTTTGAGATATAGGTGACATCTTTAATATCAATTGTTTCTAGAGCAATAACCCCTAGTATTATTCAGGCAAATGGCTGATCTTAGCACTGAGCCCCTGGATACCTAGTTTTCCCCAAAGACTGGTAGCTTTAAGACTTTCTGAATAGCCATAGCAACCTTGGAGCCTGTTGTCCCCCTACCTGCCTCAGAGGATCAGAGAACACTATCTGCTCAGCTCCTGATCTATTTGAAGTTCGTCAGCAACGCCATCAATGCAAAAGAAGAGATGAAAAGTAGTACCTTCCACCCTTGAAATGGTACCTTCCACCTTTGAAATGGTACCTTCCATCCTTGAAGTGGTACCTTCCATCCTTGAAATGTTAAAGAGATCAAAAATGCTCCCAAGTGAGTCTATGGGGTTCTGGATAGAGAGTATCCTCAATGAATTTGGAATCTCCAAGCAAGAATGCAACCTAGGCAGGTATGGTGGTTGCCTGCAACCCTCACGAGGCTGAGGCACTAATAAAGAGGATCTGGACAGCCTCGGTCACACAGAGTCTGAAGCCAGGCTCAACTACATACCAAGAGCCTATGTTTTAAAGGATGAATGTAGCCTAAGGAAGCTAATTTTATCTTCTATTTTGTGGGTTTCGGAGCGCACCTCTCATAAAGAACGCAGTCAGAATGGATCTACTGCAGTTGTGTTGGTTTGTGATCAGAGTCCACTGCTGTCCAGAATATTACCTTTCAGACACTTTCTGTTGTAATTAAATAAAGTCCTCGACTCTATAAAAGTAGTATTTATTGAACCCTAAGCCAGAGGTAGACGTAAAGATATAAGTAGCCAACTATGGTTCCTGATCTCAAGCTTGCTACCTGCCTGAGAAAAGGAATCCTCCCCAAAGAATAGGGGTCGGAAGAGTAAATAAACACATGGCCCAAGTTTGAAACTGCATGGTACATGTTTGTGGGAAGTGGAGGAACCGCTGAGTCAGTGTGTGTTGTTGATACGGGGACAGCCATGTCAAGGACCCCAATGCTTCAGACTCATGGGAGTGCAAAGCCTTTCCCTGGTGAGGTGTGGAGGCAGGGAAAAGGCTTTGTCTGGTCCAAGTGCTTACACATAATTGATCTCTCAGTCACAGCTTCCTCGGGGATGGCTGCAGCCTGAGCCTGCTTTCCTCCAGAGATTTCCTACCAGGATTAACTGAACCTGCATCCTTATTCAGTTGCTTACAATCAACCTACTTTCCTAAACTTTCTGAGTTCCCAGGTTGCTGCTGCTGGTGTATCCCAGTCAGAGTGCCCATGGCTCACCCCACCCTAGTATTTCTGTGTGTCTGTCCTTTCTTCATTCTCTCATTAACCCAGTTAGGTCTGTCTCTGAAGCTGTGTATAGCAAGGTACTCCACTGGAACTAAAGAAGAAAACCACGTCAGTACAAAGATCAAGTTGTCCCTTTCCATGGAAGCGTCTGTTAGTGCAGCTTGTATCTCTTAGGAAGACTTTATCTGTGGGAATATTGTACCCTGCCTTGTTCTCGTGCTTTGAGGAATATCAGTTTAAATAAGAATTATACTGAGTTAAAAAAAAAAAGAATTATACTGAATTTAAAATAAACTAGTTCTCTCTCTCTCCCCCAATCCCCTTCCACTGCCCTCTCTCTGCTTAGAAACCAATTTCTTTAAAACAAAACAAAAAGACAAAATCGACTGGTCATACTCTAAAATTCGATTTTCTGGATTTCGTCACCTCCAAAGGCCCACTGTGGTGGTTACTTCTGGGAGCTGGCTTACCTTCAGAAATGCGGAAGCGCTCCTTCAGGGTGTCTGTGAGGGTGACCAGAGGAAGTGGGTGAGGGGGCCAATGAATTGGCCAGGAGAGCAGACATACCAGTCAATCAGCTGGGGGCCCAGAGAGAACAGAAAGGCTAGAAAAAGGTGACTTCTTCACTCACAATTCCAGAAGCTGGGAAGTCTAATGTGAGACCATGAGAGGCACTCCCCAGGCCATGGTGGGAGGTGAGAAGAGGTGAGTGAGGAGAAGGGAGGAGGCAAGGAGGAGAAGGAGGAGGAGGCAAGGAGGAGAAGGGAGGAGGCAAGGAGGAGAAGGGAGGAGGCAAGGAGGAGGAGGGAGGAGGCAAGGAGGAGGGAGCAGGAGAAAGCTAAATTCCTTCTCACAATATGCACATGCTCACAAACTCCGCATTAATCCTCTTGAGGGCAGAGCCTTCATCTCTTAAAGGTACCGTTACTCAGCACCAATACATTGGGGACTCCTCCCAGCACACAAACTTCGGGGAGGGGCACATACTGAAGCTGTCAAACTGACCAGTCTTAGGACAGCTGCTGCAGGAACGTGAGAAGCTATGGGCTATCCCGGGTGATGGTTCTCCCACCACCAACAGTCTGGGGACCAAAGATACCGTGCCAATGTCAGAAACATCTTATCCCTGTTTGTGACACCTAATTCTGGGTTAAGACACTCTTATCTACACTGCAGGGCTTCTTATTCCGGCCCTCATAGGTTTACGGAAATCCATAGCGGACTTCACGACACACAGAAAGGCTCCAGATTGTGTGGGAAAAAATGGCGGATGGGCGCACACTTTTTCTTAAGTTACCAGAGGCTCCAGAATACAGAGGAGGTGACCTGCTGCTGAGGACTGCCTGAGTTCTCCAGGGGTCCACTGCATAATTCGGGTTTCATTCTGGGGTCAGGTCATACATAGATACTGGGTGAAATAGGCAAGAGAATTCTCAAGCCAAGTACTAAAAAGAATCGGCATCGTTGGCAAAACCCCCTGGATGATTACAATACGTTGAACCTATTCGTTCCTTCTAGACGCCCCGGAACCCTCTAGAATGGACCGTATCATCTCCATTCCACTTTAAGGGAACATCAGAGATAATAGTTATAGGGCAATTACTAGTTATCAGATACCACTGTAAGCGCGTCACAGTATAATAGCTCAGTAATTCTTCCTACGAGTCCAGAAAGCAGATTCCCCATGTTATAAATGAAGAAACAGCCTCCCCATAAGTCCACCTCTATCATCTCTGTCACAAGTAGTAACAATCGTAGCCCTTCACACAGGAGCTATTCTAAGCATCCTTTTATTGAAGAGGAACCTATATCGGAAAAAAAGGTTAAATAACTTGCTCTTTCTGTATCCAAGAATATTCTCTACTGTCTCTGGTTCTAGTTTTGACCTTGTAGGATAAGTGTTTTGTTTTTTGTTTTTTTGTTTCTTTCTGGGCTTGTGCTTGTGTGGATGCAGTGTCTAATCTAGTGACTTCCTTTCCATTGTCATTTTAAAGCTCCAGGCACAAGGTAAGCAGAATTCTGGGCACAGCTGCTAAGTTCATGCACAGTTCCCCATTACCACCTTGTGCAGCATGCAGGTCTCCGGTGACAGTATGCCAGGCCACCCTCAGTTGGTTCCCAGACCACACAAGGTCACACCAGTCACTCAGGGATGCCAGAGCTCACAGCTGCCTTTTACAATCAGGGACACAAAGGGAGCAGACAGCCCGGCTGCTCGCACGGCTACGCGGTATCACATTACTAATATTGCCTCTGTGCAGCGTTCTGAGACCATTCTGAGCCCGGTTACAAAAATAGTCATGACTCTCACCGGGGCTGAGACTGTTGGTTTTGTTAGGTGAGAACACTTGAGGAATATAAAATGCATGAGAAAGAGTGGCAAAGAGGAAAAACATTCGAAGGATGTATAGGGTCAAACAGAAGTCACCCAGCAGAGGAGAGCTGCCTGACCGTTGCGTTTGGCTCAGCTAAAACCAGAGTGAGGAATTAATCAGTTCCTCTTCCCTTTGGTTTCTTTCGAATTACGAAATGTTTAATTGGACCGTGTCCTTTAATTGTGTGTGTGCAATGTGTAAAATCTAAACTACGACTCTTTTTAATGTCCCCCTGGTCTGCACACAGGCACGTCCACGTCAGATTTGTGCTCAAAGCACACCGCGTTTGTATGCCTAGCCATTGATTTCTGCAGGGCTCTTAATATTATGCAAGACTTTTTTTCCTTCCTTTGCTCACCTCCTGTGACTGTGCTGATTCGGCATTTTATAGACGCATCAATTTTCCTTTAGAAGCTGTGCCGAGAATGTGCGAGTCCCTGGGCCAGTTTCTTATTGAAATCAGATGCAGAATCAGCTCGGAGTCCGGTGATAGGCTGCCCCCTAGTGAAACTTTTCAGCTCCGCAGTCAACCTGCAAATTCCCTGCGAGGAGCTCTGCAGAGCCTTCTGGACAAAGGAGAAATGTCCTTCAAAGGAGGGTGGTGAAACCCCGTGTAATTCTCTCTTCGGCCTGTTTTCTGGGCATTTGAGGGTTCTGTGAAATTTTTCTTGATAATTCAAGATTGTCTTAAAAACATACCCTCAAAGTGCGTTCTTTTGTATACGGATAAAAATACCTCTGGGAGTGAAAGCTGCTAAGGCCGGCACTAGGGAGCCACATCTGCTTTTGCTTATCACACCTGCCTATTGTGTGATGGTTTTCCCTTCCGATGTGTCTGCACAAAGCGAGCATGCTAAGTGCTTCAGGTTCCCTGGCCTCTATTTTTTATAGAAGCTTGAATATTTGTCTTTATAGATGGTTAAATTTTGTAGAAGGCATTTTGAATGCTCCTTACGTGGGAATTCTCAAGTTTAGTCATTCCTGCTATTACTCTAGAATTACTTATTTTAGATAAGACTTTTAAATGTTCAGCTAAAAGTTACTTACAGGTTGTTTCTGTATTGTTGCAGATATCAAATTGCCCATAATTAATACAGCCCATAAATTATAATATTTAACAACTTGATAGCAGTAGCAGAGTCATCCGTCTTTGATGAGTCTGTCCATGACACGCCTTTCCTAGGCACACTTCAGCTGAAGGCATCCTCAGTCTGAATGATTATCCGCACGTTCATTCCGAATATCAGAAGATGAGAAGGTTAAAACATCAATGACTGACAATCGCTGCATCTGGAAGGTGCTGGATACCCGTTCTCCTCACTTTCTGGTATTCCGTCTGTATAGATGCCATCCAAGATTAGAATCAAAGAGTGTTCTTCATTTTGTGCCATGGCTGTATTGTGGTTTCTGAAATTCTCTAGAAGAAAATGTCTCTTAGCTTCCAACTACTTACGTATTTTACTAAGAATCATCCACTTTATAGATACCTGAGGCCTGAGGGCTTTTTTTTATGAAACAAAACTTACATTGGGACACTTATTTCAGAAATGATGTGATTCGGCTCAGAGTGCCGCCATCCCTACAACCCATGGCTTGTTACCAGCCAGCAGGCTTCAAACCGGGGCCAGTTGAGACCAAGCCTAAAGCTCTTTCCCATCAAAGTTGTTCCAAATCTTGCCCTTGCAGTTCCTAAGGACTCTGCGTTACTCCCGCTTTAAGAGAGAATATTGCACGCAGAAAGGTCAGCATCTTGCTCTCTTCGAGGGTTCTAAACTAAAGGAATCTGTTGCATCGATCCCAGACAAGAGTGAATGAGGTCTATCCCTAGGGAGGGGAAGACAGGCCAGGTCTCTCCCCAGAGAGTCTCCCCAAGGTTGTTCCTTCTTTCCAACCATGAATAAGTTATGAAGGTGAAATTTCTCTACTTACACAGAGGTATTGATGGATCGGGAGGAGGAGGGGACTCCAGACAAGAGTTGCAGAGAACAGGTTAGAAGCCACGAGCCAGCAAGCGCCCCCTGCCGGTGCACTGACTATGCTGAGGAGCTCACGAAAGCTGCTCCATGACTTTACCCACAAAGTTTCATTCAGGAATGGGCTGGCAATTTTGTGGCTGAGAAAATATTGGCAATACTTTTCTCCTTCAGTCATTAAGCTGGGGAAACTGTTTTAGTTTGGATTTGATTTGCCTTGGGTTTTAGTCCATTGCTGACACTCAGATGAATAGCCACTACAAAGAATCCTTGCTTCCAGGATGTGAAAACCTTACTAGAATACATAATCTGCCTTCTTTTTCCTTAAAACTAACTGCAAGCGCATATTAATATTTTTCTATTTTTAGGACGCCTATAAGGAGCGGTATATGGAAATAGTTAAATGATGACTCAGCAATACAGACTCGCTCTTGGAGGAAGTAACTCCCTTCCCTGCCCTGTTGTTGGGCTTGCCCATGTACTTTCCTGAGACCAACGGAAGTAAGTACTTTTCCATTCCTCATCTAGGCCTTAGGAGACACCATGTGTCTCTGATCACCTCTTGACCTCCCCTACCTTTGCCTCCATAACGAATGACCTCAGAATACAAAGTTAGGAAGTCCTGCCTCCAATCCACACGTGTGAAGCACATCTAGCCTAGAGTTTGTTCCTTAAAACATTTTTTTCTCATTAAGTTCCTAGCCTCAGGAGGCACCTTGGGAGGAAAGAAAAATGATCCCCTCTTTGTAGATGACAAGCTCGAAGTGGGTGAAATGAAGTATCTTGGCTAAAGATGAAGTTTGTAAGTGACCACCACGACTTCAGCCTGAGTCTGCCTCCCCTCCTTTTGTTTTGCTGTTTTGTGAACAGAGGTGCCAGGGATGTTTGACTGACTGCTTGGGATAGGTAAATAAGGAGACCAAGTGACACAGTCAGCAGGTGGCACTTATAGGAAAAGAGATTTTTGTTTTTTTAAGATTATTGTTTAAAAAGCATTAGAGCTGTTCTTTGCGAATCCAAAAGATAGAATTTACGCTGCAGTGCATCGTGGTAGGGGGTGGGTGGGTTGGATTTCAGACCTGAAATGTTGGTGAATGATGGAGTCCCCGAGTAGGGCAATTACGTAGTTAAGGAAAACAAGTCCTCCCATCTGCGCAGCTGCTGATCTGAGTGTCGAAACGGCTCTCGCGTGATCACCACCTTCTCCATGGCCAGAGCCCTCTCCCAACTAAGGGAAAGCAGAGACTGAACCAGTTTCAGGGAAACTGAAAAGACCACGAGACCCCACAGTTAGGCTGGAGATCCCTTAAAGTAGCCAGCAATCATCAGTGTGACTTCCAGGCCACCTGGGAAGAATAACCATGACCTTTGTAGAACCTTCCACAAGGCTTAAACATTTTTGTTGTTGTTGCCAAACTAAGATTTTGCTTGCATTTTTTATGATGTTTACCCTGATGGTAAATGCTGGTGCCTTAACAAATCAAGGTTGGGGCGCCAAACTGTGCAAGTTGACATTGTATCTTTCAGTGCCTGATATATATATATATATTATATATATATATATGTATATATATATTTTTATATATAATATATATATTCTATTGCACTTGACATATTTGATGATACAACTCAAGTTGATAATTGTACTAATGATAATCTTTTGGGTGTACCCATTTTAACATTCCGGGGCATAAGGTGGAGGCCGTGTGCCATCACTTCTGCAGTGTCTCCAGTGCCAAAGTTGTGTCAAGGACATGCAAGAGCACAAGTGAGTTGTAAACTAACTATCTGCCTTTCTCTCAAAACATCATTTTTATCTCCACAGAAGAAGGGAGGACAAATCATGGTTATTCAAGTATTTTCTCAGATATGAACCAATTGAACCTGGCATGTCAAAGGATACGGCTGACAGAATTATTGCCCATGAGTCAATGTGAACTTTCTTGACAAAAAGCAGAATCATGAAAGCCTTGCCTTGACCACTGTGAAGCCAACAGCACCCTAGTGTGTACAGCTACAGAACTGAGCAAAGCAATTTTCCGAAGGGCCAGTGATTGAAGGCACTCACAAGTAAATAATCTCACCAAAGCATTTATGCATTTTAGCATGAGGAAAGTTCTTGCTTGATTTCAATACAGCTTTGCAGCCAATCTCTATGAAACCAATGTGCACTGAGTTTTGGTAAATTTAGAGAAGAAAGGGATAGTTATGTGAAATGGCTATTAAGTGGTACTCCTATTTCTTTTCGAACTGTATGTCAAAGTGAGGCCAGATTGTTTTCCTATCCTTCAATATAGCAATACAATCCTTCAATAAGAGCACAATATAGCAAAAGATTAAATACAGAAACAGATGTAAAAGACCAGCCACTTTTACTAAGCCAACTTTAGAGACTTGAAGAATTCCTTTTTTAATGAAAGCTACTTTTACCATTAGATTTGTTTTTTACTTTCCAAAGTAATTATTTCCAAAAGTAACACACAACTAATATAACAGTTTTAGAGTGAAGTAGTAAGTGTTTCAACATTCCTTTCTAACTTGCAACATGATTAACATTGATAGATAAGACCCACAAAGGAACTGAGGGGTTGGGGTGGCTAGAGAGATGGCTCAGCAGGTGCTGGGTTCAATTCCCAGCACCCACATGGTAGCTCGTGACTGTCTGTAACTCCAGTTACAGGGCTTCTGACACCTCACAGACATACATGCAGGCAAAATACTAATGAACATAAAACGAAAATAAATTATAAAAAGAAACCAGTCTGGCCTACATAAGTGAGTTTTAGGCCAGTGAACCTACACAGAAAGACTTTGTCCCAAATCTGAGCTGGGACCAAATGTCAATGTCCGTGATCAGTGCTGCCACCAGAGCCCATGTTGATGTCCATGATCAGGGCTACCACAGGAGACCATGTTGACATCCACAGTCCATGTCGTCACCAGAAGCCATGTTAAGGTCTGTGATCTGTGCTGTCACCGGGGGCCATGTTTGAGGTCTGTGTTCCAAACTTGCCACTGGCGTCCGTGTGGCTATGTGGTCCATGCTGCTACCGGAAACCATGTGGAAGTTCATGATCTGAGCTGCCCCTGGCCGTTATGGACTTGAAAGCTTCTTTTGCAGTGGTATTGATGCCTGTGAACTCAAATTTGAGAATGAGAGACATTAAAGAATTCTGTGACAACCTCCTCCCCATTGGGCTTTTAAAAAACAGTCTAGACAGGAAGCCATTGAAGAGAGCCCTTAAAATTTTTGATAGATACTGAAGTGCAGCTTTTCACAGTGGATGGTTCCTGGCAGGGGGTGGGGAGTTGGGGGTAGGGAGTAGGGTAGGAAAGGACTCAGTTATGTGGAAGGGGTTGCCTACTGGGAGGTTAGCTATACTCCAACGAGTATATGGGTACCACAGATTGGAGTTGGTGGGGGATTTTCTTCCTTTTAGGACAATGGTGTGAGGGTAGACCTGGGAGGAATGAGAAGTAAGAGTGATCGGATGCATTGAATGAAATTCCCAAATCATCAATAAAAGATATTATGATGCAAAAAAATTGAGGTTTTTAAATAACTTAAAAATATAAATAGCTTTTAAAACCAAAAATAAAATATGGAGACTTGCTGATCTATACTGATAAGCTGAGATAAACTGGTATTACACAGGATACCAATGTAAAGGGGGTTGTACCTGAAGTCAGACAGGAACAGGAGTCACAGTGGGCACCAGAAAGACTGTCACCAGGAAGACGGATTTTCATAAAAGGGATGAATTAAAAACTCAAAAACTGGGAAACCTAAACTTTTACTTGACCTTTTTAGGTGAGGGGATTTAAAAGAGATATTTACAGTCAATCACTGAGAAGCAAAGAGATTTCACTTTCTGGGTCTGCACATTGGGCCCAGAATCACTAGCAGGCCCTCAAGTAGCAGCTAAGTAAAGACCATAAAGATATAAGATGTGGCTTCGAGCCCGGAGAAACTCGGGGTTCTGAGCACTAAAGCCCTCCCCTAAACCTTCAGAAGTCTATGTGTTCTCAAAACCAATCTGAAGTTGGTCCTACAAGTACAATTCCTCCTGGAGACTGACAGAAAAGGAAAGAGAGGGGAAGCAGGTCACAGAAGGCAGAAGGGCAGTGGAGAGAATCGCTGTGGCAGGAGATGCACCGACGCCCTCACCAATTAAACAGGAAATGTGTGATCGGCTGGGGAGTTCGGTCTGAAATAAACTTCATCCCCCTCACACTTCAGCTGAACAAATGTTCACTCCAAGCCTGTGGAGAACAGAGAGGAAATGACAATGAGTTGTGGGAAGTCCCAGCTCAAGTTCAATGAGGGGTGTGTGTGCTCTGCTAAAAGTACAGCAGTGGACTGCAGAGGTGGCTCGGTGGGTTAAGAGCGTGCACTGCTCTTGCAAAAGGCCCCAGTGCAGTACCCAGCACCCACATCCAGCAGCTCACAATATCCTGTAACTCCCATGTCAGGGCTCTAACACCCTAACCTAGGCTCCTCGGGTACCTACCTTAACATATGCATACGCGTGTACGCATGCGCATGCGTGTGCGCGCGCGAACACACACACACACACACACACACAGAGCTTTTAAAATATAAACATATATTGGGGGGAGGGAATTGGAATCGCACATTGTAGGGACTTAAGGCAAAGAAGAATTCATTCTGACTTCACTGGTTCCACTGAAACGCTCCTCAGTCCTGGCTTCCAACCCTCAGCTCTGGGCCAAGTAGGAGCCCAGGCTCACTGCTCAGCAATCATCTTCCCAGTGGCTGGCCTCTCGCTTGGCTTTAAGCCTCGCACCAATTTTAGCAGAATTAGCAGGATACAGATCTTTCTACTCTGTGCCCTTGAGGGGTCCTCCACAGAACTTCCCCGCACCCCTCCATTCGCAGCCCACGAGGACCTTGGTATCCAAAGTAATTGGTGTACGTAGTTAATTTTCTTTATATCCTCATGAGGACAGGCGGGTGATGTGTTTTGCACAGGGAAGTAACTGCTAAACCAAATTGCCCCAGCAGAGAGCCTGGTTTTCAGGCCCTCGGGCTCCTTGTCCTTGGCTGCTTTTCCTTTCCTAGGATGAGTTACAACTTCTCAAGTCCGTCTCCCTGCACTTAACAGAGATGAGCAGCTGCTTTGTGTGCTGACAACGGGCCTCTTGGTTGTTTGTCCCGCTGAAGGCCGCTACCCAGCTTTACCAAGTGCACTTAATATTAACGCTGTAGTGTCACAGATGGCTGACTGCATGGGTTTTATGATTGGGTCTTGGACACAGGAAGTAAATCACAAATTTCCCTTTTGTTCGCTGAGGTATTGATGGGAGTAACTTCAGGCATATATATATATATATATATATATATCTTAACCGCTGTTATGTTTAATGTCATATTTAACATTCATATTACCTAAAATCTGATGGATTTAGGCTAGAGATACAGATTAGTGAGTTTGCCCGTGGTGGGGAATAACTGAAGTCCAGGCAGCGGATGAGGTCTTGTGGGAAAAGACATTAGAATATGATAGGGAAGGCTAAGGCTGAACCTTCAGAGAGGACCTACACAGTGGGGAAACAGAGAAGCATGCCTCTGGAAAAGAGTACTTGGAAAGATGTGAGTGAGGCCGGGTGGGCTCACAGCAGGCAGGAGAAGAAAGCGTTAGGCAGTGGCCAGTGCTCAGCAGGGTGAAGTTGGTGAGAACCCAAGTCAAACAAGAGATGAACATGTCCCTAGGCTTGGTGACTCTTAGGTACTGCTAACCTTGTCAATAGCTGATTCTGGCCGCAGGCAACGGAGTAGGTTGAGAAGTGAGTGGAAGGTACATCTAGGAGGACTGCAGGAATTTCAGCAGCATCTTCCTGACTCACCACCCCAGCCAGTTGGGGTTTGTTCTGAGACTTGTAACTCACTGTAAGTCCAACCCATTCTAGGCTGTCTGGAAGACCGACAGCTAATTCCACACAGAGACTTATCTCCTGGAATGGAATACCATCCACATCCTGTCCCAGGGAGCAGGTAATTTTATTTTATCAGAATATGAAGTAAGTATAGGCCATCATTTCATCCAAGTGGACGCTGTCTCAAAAGAGCATAAGAGTTATCTAGACCGGAGAAAGCGTTGGGTGAATGCGAGTTGCCTCTGTTTGCCCAGCAAGAATATTTACCGAACCTTGGAGAATTATCTCTAAAGAGATAAGGATGCACATTTAAAAAGACCTTGACCCTTTCCTTGAAGACCGATTGTCCAGAGAGGAAGAAGGAGGCATAGACTGGCGGTTACTGCATAGAATGTGAACCTCGGACAGCAAACCCAGGCATTGGGTAACTAAGTTAGGCTGGAGCTTTGGGAGCCTCCTAAGAAGCCAGCCTTTGGTTCAGTTTAAATAGTGAGTAGAATGAGGTGGGAGGACCGTGACAGGAAGAAGAACGCACACTAGGAGGTAAGACTTGCTCAGGGCTCACAGGCACAAGGCGTCATGGAGCACTAAGCAACATGACAGAGTAGGTCGGACGAGCCACAGATGCAAACCCAGCCCAGCAAGGAAAACATGGCACACCAGTGTGGTAGACAAAAGTCCCCCTCAAGTTACTGAAAAGTTATAGAGCTGACTCGATCTTAACCACGTATCTGTGGGCACCCAGTACAGCTCAGCCACACGTGCAGACCTCTGGCTCACCTACCAGAGGACTGTTGACATGGAAGGTGATGCTTCTGCACACATCTGAAGTGTTCTCTTCTCAGTTGATCACATGAAAATAAAAATAGGAGCAACTGACAGTTGTTGTCCACCGCCAGACTGGCCCCTATTCAGATGCCTTAAGATGTAGAACTATCTGCATGCAATGGTCTTAAATCTGTTCACCATTTTTTGACGTATGAAAGTACTTTCTGGGCTGGGGATATAGCCTTGTGGTAGAGCACACATCCCCTAAAATGTTTAGGAACCCTAGCACATACAACCCCTACAGGGGAAGAGGGAGGCACAATATACTGTTGTATATACAGTCATTGAATTCTGCCAGCTTCTCTATGAGATAGTCATCCCATTTTATTGCTAAAGAATTAGAAGCTTAGCAGAAGGTTCTTATCCAAGTCTACACACAGGGAGTGACTCGGGAAAGGCGGGGAGGTTTGAGGCATTTGTAACCTTACCTCTTGAATGAAGCCTTCTGTTTATTTATTTGCTTATTTAATTTTGGTAAAACCTTTTATCTAGTATTTAGTTGTTTGGCATCATCTTAAATGGTATTGTTGAGAGAAAGGAAAGGGTAAGTTTTTCTAGATAACAAAAAATTGTCAGAAAAAAAATCTACTGTCAACATTATACATTCGCCTTCTCAAAGTTCTGCATTAACAGCACCTTCCTACCTCTGCAATCTTGGATTTTTCACTCTGGGAACATTGAGATTTCAGCCAGAAGACACCCTTAATTCCAAAGAGCAGCACATCCTGGCCACTCTAAGTAGCTGACTTGCTTATTTGGGCAGAATGATTCATCTCTCAATGGAGACCAAAGAATGTTTAGATGATCAGATGTCTGTGGAGGCCCCGAGAATTGCTTGCCTAGTACATTAGAAAAATAAGATAGAAGGTAACATGTGAAGCCTATTTTTGAGTAATAATTTCAGCAAAGACTCTAGAGTCAGGTTTTTAAGTTTAACGTCTCTGCCTACTAGTGCTTAGCTAAATATTCAAAGTAGATTACTGGATGTCTCTGGCCTTTAGTTTCATCAAACTGTAGGAAAAAGTGTATAAAATATTCTATTTCAACTCCACCCAACAATTGATCTCAAGTGGCCCTAAGACTGAGCTTCAAATGTCACCCATTTGATCTACAACTGTCCAAGTCAGGTAAACAATGAACAGCATGGGGTTGGGGTGGGGCAGAAACTCATCTCAAATGCCACAAGGGTTTGGAGCAATGTTTTCCTGTCCTGGAAGATGCCAATCCAGACCAGGATAAACCAGAAAAACTAGTTGTCAAAAATGGAAAAAGAAAGAGGTTTCTATGAAACAAAACAAAATGAAACCCACAAAACCAAACAAACATCCCAAAAGAAGGTATGGCCACCAAGCCAGCCCTTAGAGGATACTGGAAGGAATACTAAAGATTAAAAAGAAGAATCAACATTCTCAAAGAACTCATTATTTGCTTTTAAAGTTCCCATTATACAACTTAGCCATTAGTGTGTGGGGCCTGCTTCTGTGTGTGACCTATTTCTTTCTTCTTGTGGCTTTCATTGTGTTTTCATTGTTCCATATATTTAGTATTAACCACAACAAGACATGGGGTTTTTGTGCACTGGTCCTGACCATTTAGTGTTCTGAATGCCTCTAGTATACAAATGGGCATCTCTTATCCTAGAGTTGGGGAAATTTTCCTCCATGATTTTATTAAAAACATTTTCTAGACCTTTGACATATAATTATTTTCTATCATCCATGCCCACAATTCGGAGGTTTGATTTTTAAAGGACATTATACATTTTGTAATTTTCTTTTATTATTTAACTAAATAATCTAATTCTTCTACCTTGTCTTTAAGCTATGATGATAGTTTATCTTCCACCCAATCCATTTTATTGATTAGAATTTCTGAGGATTATTTTATTTTATTTATTTTATTTAACTTATTTAGATTTTTATATCCAGCTTTATTTCAGTTTGAGATTTCTCCCATGTTTCCACTTTTCCACTGGTGTCTATTGTGGTTGTCCAAATTGTCTTCCTTATTAATTCAGGGGTTAGAATTCATTGAAGTCTTTATTCATTTTTCTTTAAATTCATAGATGTATTTATTTGTAACCTTTTAAAATTTTGAACATACTTTTAATCTTTAGAATTTCTTATCTATAATTTTGTCTAACTTGTTCTCATGGGGACCATCACTATGGATTGGTAACCTGGGACACTGTCTTGGGTTTTCATGTTGCCTGACTTTGGGACTTACCCATCTCTCATTGCTTGTGCCTTTGAGTATGAGTGTCTGGTCTACCTACTGAGTGAACATTCCGGTCTCTGTTCACTGTCAACCTAGCTTGACCAGTTTGGGATGCACTGTGTGATGCCTGAAGTCCAGTGTTGGGTCCACTCAAGAATGATTCTTAGGTAGAGTGGCTGAGGTGGTTCCAGATCATTTAGGGCAGCATTCTCAACCTGTAAGTCACCACCTCTTTGGCAGGGGTCACTGGAGACCACTGGAAAACACAGATATTTACATTACAAAGTTATAAAAAGTAGCAAAATTACAGTTATAATGTAGTAACGAAAATGGTTGAGGGGCTCCATAACATAAAGAATTGCATTAGAGTTACACAGCTTTAGGGAGGTTGAGAACTACTGAGCTGAGGAAGCAGTGACCTCTGACCTCTGCGACCTGTGAACGTTGGCAAAGAGAGTCATTGGTATTCAGGGATGACAAAGCTGTGGCATCTGACTGAGAAGTAGCAGGTATTCTAAGTGGTTACACTAGAGAAACTAGGAGTTGGAATGCAAATGGATATTGGCATCTGACTTGAGGAAGATGCAGAACTCTGTGTAGGAATCTAAGCTAGTGGAGTGCCAGGAGGATTGGAGAGTGCAGCCTCTGACCTGGGGAGCGCTGTGTAAATGAGCTCTAGGTAGGTCCTATGGTGCTTGGAGATTAGGGTGGTGGAGAGCCAGAGATGTCACTTCTGACCTAAGAACAAACTCTGCTTAGGCCCTAAGATAGTGAGGCTCAACTGCGGAGAATGGGAGATGTGGCCTCTAATCTAGAGAGGAAGCCGGAAAATAACACATTTTCAGTAATGAAAAGCAAGATGCATACTATTTTCTGCATATTTAATAACAATTTTAAGGTGCCTTCGTGGGTCTATGAAATGATTATTTTCAAAAATTATTTTATAAATATATGTTAGTACACATTAAAGACTAAAGGTTTTTTTTTAACTTCTTTATTTCCTTAGCATTGAAGTAAAAACTATTATCAGCAGATTAATCATTTAGGGACATGTTTATATAATTTAGTCATTTTCTTAGCTATAATTAGTTCAGTGCCTTTGCAGGTTGTGTCTTGCAGATCCTGGCACATCTGGCTGATCCAAGTTATCAGCAGGGATATCAGCATGGAAAACTATTTCTGGAATCATTCAGTCATCAGGAAAGGAGTTGGGTCAGGTTGCATTTTGTTCCTGCCTAGAAATACTTCATTTTCAACTCAAGAGCATCCTAAATAATACCATAAAAACTGAGTCTCGTATGTTGTACCTGGAAAAAGTTAAGGGAAAGAGAGAGGTTGTCACTGATGAATCTGTTCAAAGATGGACAAAGCAATGACAGACACACTGTGACTTATTTTGACACAACTGTTAATAAAATTACTAGTTAAAAAGACAAGGATATACATCTTCACACACACAAAGACACATATGTATATATACCTATATATGTGCATATATGAATGACCAACTACCTTTATTGGCTTGATCTTCATCTGATTTGACAACTACGGAAAATAAGAAGGCAGCTATTAGCTTTGGAGAGCTTCTTCCGTTCATGTCTCTTTGAAAGAAAATGTTCAAAAGTAGAATTTTATTGATAAGCTGAAACCAGAAGGAGATGGCTGTCATTGCTATGCATTAACTTGTTCTCCCGATCTTAAGGCAAAGTGAAAACAAAGCCGCTAAGAGGAGAAGAATGGAGTCACCGTAGGTACGGATCCACTTCCTGCTTCCCAGTGGCTCACTTGGAGCAATAGCAGTCATCGTTCCGTTCAATATCCCATCCCTTCTTCCAGATCCTACTGCACACTCAGAACAACCAAAGCTATATGCTGTCTTCCACACCATAATGATGAACTAAACAACAAAAACATGCCAAGAAAAATGATAACCACAAACAAAAATTCCAACAGCCATAAAAGGGAGGAGACCAAAGAGAGTGACAAAATATAACTAATGACACTGAACAACTTAAAATGAAAGTTATTGATGCTACTCACCAAACCAGATGCAATGGTCATACTGACTGAAACATGAGAACTTTTCTACAAGGTGAGAATGGTTCCCAGATAGCATGTGCCACGAGACAGAGACATATGCCTTATGAAGTGTCTGTGATAGACACTTGAGATTCCTACTCCCAAGCACTTATGAGCCAGACACCTTACTTGGTACTTTTATACCAAAACACAGTGAATAAAATGCCCATCCTGATGCCTCCAAAACGTGCAGTTTAAAGGAAGTGATAGATGAGTTGAGAATCTAAATGGGCAAAAGGTAGTCCATGATAAACATCCTGAGCTCCGTACAAGGTATCAATGGTACCAGTGGAGGAGAGGAGACATTGAGGTAAGCAAAAGGCAGAAAGAAGAGGTCACAATGCTTACAGCCTCCTTCCCAGTTGCAAGCTGCTTCCAAACCATTACACGGGAAGGGCCAGGCCAGTCCCCCTGAAAACCAATTACAACCCTGCCCTTTACATCTAAAGAAAAGAAGGCTTTGTAGTAAGAGAATGCCAGAGTCAGAATTAGAACCCCAGTTTCCTGGTTCCAAAACCTGGGAAATTCCCCTACATTCATGAGACTCAAGGAAAAGACAATTTTCCTGTCTTTTCTTAAGCCCTAAACATTGTAAGTCTTTAGACCCCAGTCTTGTCTGTTGGGTGTGAGGCAGGAAAGTTTGTGTATTGGAGAGGAGGGTGATCAAAAGGACACATTGACTCTAGAAACTGTCCTGATATCCTTAGTGGTAACTGACAGTGTAGTTGACATGCTGACCAGGCTCACTCTTCTAAGGAAGGCCCTCAGAATATGGGTGAATACTCCCCTCTGGACCCTGGGTTCAGCACAGATCACATCCAAACACCTGAACTCACAAACCGAATGCTACTAGATCCTTTACTAAGAAAGACAAAGATACAAGATGGTTGAATGTGAATTGGGCAGAAACAACAGTAAAAAGTTTTCCAAGTGTTAATTTTAAGAGGGAAAAGAGAGAGATCTGTGCTAGAATGAGCTAGGATGCGTTGGTAAGTTCTGTTTGGGTATTTTAATTAGGATGGTCAAAATCAGGAATTTTCATTGATGAACTTCTATATTTTGATACTTGGACCTTGCTGATCAGACTCAATGATCAGTGGCTGGATGAAGGAACAGACCTTGGTAGCTAGTTTTAGGAATGCAATCTACGTATGTTTAGGAGTGCTAGCATGTACAGTCAGCAAGGGACAGAAGGGTAAATGGCAAAGGCTCAGGCCCGCTCAGTCCTTTCAACAGGTGCCAAAGAAACCTAGGAAGAGAAAAGGTGGTTGGTATCTGATCCAGGAGAAAGCTGTAGATGCGAGAATTGAAAAATTGGTCTAATATTAAGTTGGTTTAGCTGACCAGCCTAGGAGTCTACAGTGCAGGATGTCATCAGTTGACATCTAAGGACACAGGGCAGGATAAACTTGACAGCAGCATGAAAATCCACGAGCCACACTATGTCAACAAACCAGGGAATCAAAGCTTGGATACCTAACCAGGCTTTGAAATTAGCACTTCATGAGGGAAGTCCTCTGTTCTGGACTCCTATCCTGGCAGCAGACTTCCTGTTATAATTGGTTGGTAATAGTCCATATCATGTCCTTCCTAGGAGGCTCCGAAGTCTTCTCAAGTCCTAATACAATCAAACCCATCTTCCTTTTTCTCAGCTTTCTGGGCAAGGTATCTTTATTCTGTTTTGTTTGGCTTTGTTTGTTATTGGTCTCAAAGGGTATTCATGAATCCAATTAAGTATCTTGATCGATAAGGCTCTTAATTTTCAGATAATTTCTACTAATGTTAAGACTAAGAAGTGGCTGTCCTAAGGACAGAGTCTCAGTCTTCATGGTATCAGTAAGCTACATGTTAGAAGGTAGATGGCCCTGAATGGCTGTCAACCTATGTCTTCAAGGTTGTGTGTGTGTGTGGGGGGGGGGCAGACAGACAGACAGAGACAAGGAGACAGGGAGAGAGGAAGAGAGAGGGAGAAGACAGACAGACAAAGACAGGGAGACAGGAAAACAGGGAGAGAGGGAGGAGGGAGGGGAGGAGAGAGAGAGAGACAGACAGAGAGAGAGAGACAGAGAGAGAGACAGAGACAGAGACAGAGACAGAGACAGGGAGAGAGAACTGTTTTTGTCAATAACAGGCCAAAGGAAGTTGGCCTAGTTTAGTTTAGCTAACATGTTTACTGTCACCCAAGCCAGACATGATCCTCAGTATATCATGACCTGTATTCATAGCATCCCACTAGCAGGGTCCCAATCTTCACTATTGTAGACCTTATGAACAGAACCCCAATCATCATCTCTATCATATGACGTCTGCTCAGCTGGTCTGTCCACAGAAGACTTCTGCAAATAGGCATTTGACCTTGTCGAGTTTAAGGCAGAAAGGAAAGCAGTTCTTTCTCAACCCCTACTGTGTGGTGAAGACTGTCTAACGTGACATAAGCAGATTTTGAGACAACAGTCAGACACTGTAGCACTTTCTAGACACCACTATGTGCTGAATACCTTAGGAGCACCACAAGCAGGGAAGATCAGCCTTCTGTGCTTGTACCTTGGTTGCAGGAAGGCAACAAACAGTTGGCATCATTTGGTATCAGGAGGCTTTGTCGACCTTTAGTTCCACATCAGCTACAATTACTTCTTCAGTCTCTCAGGGTGGAAGAAAGTTGAAGAGATCTGACCTCGGGAAGCTAGAGTGTCTGTAAGTATAAGAATCTTCCCTGCAGAATGTTGATCCTTCAGTACATGGCCACAAATGCATATGCTCCTCTCTGCTAGAGGGTATCGGCTGGATTCAGAACAAGATGAGAATGTTCCAGGGTGCTCCATCTTCCTTCTGAAGCCTGCAGGCAAACACAGTTTATCTTGTATGCAAAAGAATTACACCAACCTGCCCACACTCTCTGTCACAAGTTTCCACACTGACACTTTAAGGAAAGCCCATGCCCAAGGACAAGAACGTTTTACCAAGGACCACCTTACCATGTCTTACAGGATAACTTAAAGCATGAGAGATTTGGAGTCAATAACAAGTTACTATAAAGAAGCAGCTTTTCCTTCTTTCCTTCCTTCCTTCCTTCCTTCCTTCCTTTTCTTTCTTCCTTCCTTCCTTCCTTTCTTCCTTTCTTTCTTTCTTTCTTCCTTCCTTCCTTCCTTTCTTCCTTTCTTTCTTTCTTTCTTCCTTCCTTCCTTTCTTCCTTTCTTTCTTTCTTTCTTTCTTTCTTTCTGGTTTTGGTTTTGGTTTTGGTTTTTTCAAGATAGTCTCTCTGTGTAGTCTTGGCTTTCCTAGAACTCACTCTGTAGACCAGGCTGGCCTCAAACTTATAAAGATCTGCCTCCCTCTGCACTGCCACTGCCTGGCTGAAGAAGAGTCTAATGGAGAACTCAAGCACCAAACTATCACTACCATGTTCCCTTGAACTTTAAAATTAAGGTTGAAAACATATTGGGTGTGATGAAGACAAATGGTAGAAGGAAGGCAGGTTTCCCTTTTTTCTGCATGTAGATGCTACAAATATAAGTGTGGACTGTGAGGGAAAGGATTCTTATACCCATTTAATAAGTGAAAAACATTGTGGGGGCTGGGGTAGGAAAGTAAAACCATGAGGACTTTCGTGCTTTTCCTGATCAGCCAGTTGGACAAAATTTTTGAGGTTCAAATTGAATGAGAGATTGTGTCTCAAAAAATAAAGGTAGATAGTGATTGAGGAAGACAATGGATGTTGACTTTGGACCTCCGAAAAGCAGATCTACACACACACACACACACACACACACACACACACACACACACACACACACACACACACGTACACATACATGCATGCATATATACTACCCCTCCACACACAAATAACATCCTCTAACTTGTACATTTTAAAAGAATCGAAATTCTACAAACACTAGACTAATAAAGTATTCTTTCCCTCTGAGGTCAGTTATTCGCAGCTGCAGCGACAGATGACCACAAGCCATCATTCGAAGTGAGGCTTCCAAAGGAAATTCTAGTTACCAATTTGCCTGCTGAGTGTTAGCTTTCCTTCTCAATATTTCTGTGCCCATTCTCCCAGAATTCCGTTTCCTATTCAGATAAACATCCAGACACCAATTGCAAACACTGCTCATCAATACAAGATAAAAAGAGACGAAGGGACAAAGCTCTGGGTCTTTTCCCCGTTGTATGTATTCATTGTGTAGTTTTACAGTAAGTCATTGTCATAGTGCTGTAGTGTACATCCTCTTCCCCATCCCCCCCTTCCTCCCCTCACTCTTCCTGCTGTTCCCCTAGACACCTCCACTTCTGTTTTGATGTTATATATACATGCTGATTCTACATACTATATAAAATCTAGGAATCACTTATGGGGGTAAAAACACATGAAATTTGTCCTTCTGCGACTGGCTTAACTCATTTAACATGGTATCTCCAGTTGTATCTGTGGCATAACTTTATTGTTTTTTAAGGCTGAAGAAAAAAAAAGATTCGTACATAAGTGAGTCTTTTACTTATCCAGCCCTCCATTGTTGGGAACCTAGATCGCCATTACTCAAGTATTGTGAATAGTACTGTAGCAAACATTAATATACAAGTACTTTGCTTTTCACATGTTTGCAGGCCCGAGAATGGAACTTCAAGGCCGTATACCTTCTACCTGAGGGCTACACACACACAGCCCAAAGTCCAGCCTTTGAAATTCATGTGAGGGGTTGGGGATTTAGCTCAGTGGTAGAGCACTTGCCTAGCATGTGCAAGGCCCTGGGTTCGGGTCCCCAGTCTCAAAAAAAAAGAAAAAAAAAAAAAAAAAAAAAGAAATTCATGTGAATCACTTGGGGATTCCTTAGCATAAATTTTAATTTACTGGTCCTGGAGTTTATTCCTTGTCTCTTAACTTTTTCATTAGTTTTTTTTTTCTTTGTATATATTTTGGGGAATTTGAGCAGTGGGCATTTCAGTACCAGGGTTCTCTGTGACTTCAAGCAGCTGTGACTTTTCCTTTTTTTTGCCATAAAAATTAAGATAAAAGGGCTGGAGAGATGGCTCAGCAGTTAAGAGCACTGACTGCTCTTCCAGAGGTCCTGAGTTCAAATCCTAGCAACCACATGGTGGCTCACAACCATCTGTAATGGGATCTGATGCCCTCTTCTGGTGTGTCTGAAGACAGCTATAGTGTACATATATATATAATAAATAAATCTTAAAAAAGAGAAAAAAATTAAGATAAAAATTATAAATTTAGACAATTTTTGCAATGTTTAAATAGCATAATATATATTAAATCCTTGGAATTTGGGTAGATAGTGAAATAAATACATGCCATTGGTTTTGATGTTGACAACATAAAGAAATATTTAAGTTGGACACAGAATCTGTGTAATTAAAAGAGCAAAAAAGAACCAAAGTCTGGATTGCAAAACCTTCGCAGAGCCTGCAAACCCAAACACAGAGTAGGTAAAAATTTTTGCACGTTTATAGATGCCATTGCAATTAACATGCAAATTTAGATAAAGACATCGTTTTGATGTTGACCTGAAAAATGTTGTAAAAACATTGTCTTATACTAAAATAGGTGTAAAAGACTTTTTTAAAAAGTCCGGAATCTCTAGATGTCGAGGAAAAAAAAGAGGAAAGAAAGAAGGAAGGAAAGAAGGAAAGAGAAAAAGGAAACCCCTAAATAATGCCTATTCTACAGTAAGTACTCAATAAATATTAGATATATCGACTTTCTGGCTTACGTTTATATCACACTACATTCCATATAATCCATTGAGTCTTCAACAAGGTTTTTGTTTCTGCCTTTTAAAATTGACTCCTTTCCATATTATGTCACCCTTGATTCATTAAATAATATTTTAAAATGTCTTTTAAGTTCTCTCTCTCTCTCTCCATAGATAGATAGATAGATAGATAGATAGATAGATAGATCAATAGATAGATAGTAGATAGTAGATAGATAGAAATAGAGATATAGTATTATATATATTATTTTTGGTTATGTAAAATTGCTACCTTAAGCTGGCAATATGACTCAGTGAGAAAAGGCATTTGCCACTAAGCCTGAGAACCTCAGTTGGATCTCTGAGATTCAACATACTAGAAGGAGAGACCCCCACTTACATGATGTGCTACCTCTTTCTCTCTCTTTTTCTCTTTATCTGTCTCTCTGTTTCTCTGTTCCTCTCTGTCTCTCTCTGTCCTCCCCCCTCACACATACACACTCACATACACATACTAAATAAACAATAAACACATACTTAAATAAAATACTTAGTACTAAAAAACCTCTTCTAAATCATTTTTGCCCTCAGATGCAAGTCCTCTCTTTGCTGGGCTTGTTTGTGACCTCTTTGCCTATTTGCAGGACTAGCTACAACCTATGAACTATGAACTATGAACAACTATGAACAATGAACAACTATGAACTATGAACTATGGCCAGGAGACTTTCACAGCTCTCTGCTGGATCATGGTTTCATGTATCAACTCTGAGTATGCCTAATACAGGCCTACTGCAGCCTGTGAGAGAATACTTGGCTGCTTTGGGCAATGCCACATTGCTTGAGCATTTGGGCTTGTCATAGATGTTCCTCTGACTCAGGGTCTCATGCTAGCTACTTAACACTCTGTCTCTCTGTCTCTCTGTCTCTCTGTCTCTCTGTCTCTCTGTCTCTGTCTCTGTCTGTCTCTGTCTCTCTCTCTCTCTCTCTCTCTGTCTCTGTCTTGCTCGCTCTCGCTCTTGCTCTCTCTTTCTCTGTGTGTCTCTCTCCATCTCTCTCTCTCTCTCTCGTTCCATCTGCTAACAGTAAGCAGGCAACTGCAGTCCTGGACATCTGCCCTTCTGTTAGACTCACCTTCTCAGAGCTTTTCCCATACTTTCTATGGATGAAAATATGAGATGCCATTTCTTTTTCAGCTGCTGTGGGCTTTTTTTTTCTTCCCCTTCTGTATCATACACTCTCCTTTCAGAGTGATTTATCTCTTCCTGTACTCGCTGTTTCCACATACTTAACTCTGTCCCCGACATTGCAATTCATTTAAGGACACAGACATTCTGTACTAGAGACATTTAGGACCCAGTTAATCTTCTCCTCTGACCAGTTTTATGTCAACTTTATACAAGCTGGAGTCATCTGAGATGACGGAACCTTAATTGAGACAATGCCTCCATAAGATTAGGCTGTAAACAAATCTGTAGGGCATTGTCTTAATTGGTGATTGATGAGGAAGGGCTCAGCCCTTTGCAGGTGCTGCCATCCCTGGGCTGGTGAGCCTGGGTTCTATAAGAAAGCAGGCTGAGCAAGCCATGAGGATCAAGCCAGTGAGCAGCACAACCTCATGCCCTCTGTATCAGCTTCTGCCTCTGGACTCTAGCTTGAGTTTCTGTCCTGTCCTGTTCTGTTCTGTCCTGTCCTGTCCTGTCCTGTCCTGTCCTGTCCTGTCCTGTCCTTGACTTCCTTTGATGATAGACTGATGTGAAAGAAAAAGCAAGATAAACCCTTTCCTCCCCAAGTTGCTTTGGTCATGGTAGCAATAGTCACTCTGACTAAGACACCTCCCTACCTGTACAATCCCTCACTGTAGAAGCAGCTTTCAACCCTATCCTATCACAGTCTTTCCAAAGCTCACTGTCTGTCCAAGCCACACACTTCCTCCATGAATTTTCCTGCAACAGACACAGTACCTGATACCTGGTCTTTGGCACGATAGTGAGTCTTGAATCCAGGAAGGGGAAAGGTCAATCCAAGTGCCAGAAAGCATAAGAAATTATCATATTCCCACAGATCTCTCCTCTGGATCCATGGCTTCCTTCTTAGAATTGCTCCCTAATTAATACCTTACAGAATATAGTTTAGATACAGCACTGCAGAATACATTAACCATCATGATACTCAAACGGTAGCTCTGTTTCCTTCTTATATACTGTGGACTGAATTTAGTAACTTCTCCTTCTTCCATATATATATATATATATATATATATATATATATATATATATATATATATATATATAAATGTTCTCACACACACACACACACTTCTCAAGATGAAATGATTCATATAGTTAGACTCCTTGCCTTCTCCCGTGATTCATTTCCCCTTTTCCATATGCTCTCTGCCTACATAAATACCTTTAGCCTGTTCATTAATTCCTTGGTAAATATATTCAACTTTTCCCTCTGTTCCTTTTTCCAACACTCCAGTTGCTTCTTAGAAGTTTTAGCTCTAACCTTATGCTCTCTGTCTCTCTAGCCCTGCAGTGATTGTCACTATCTTTCTGTGTTTCTCTTTCCCCAAAGTCTTGTAAAATATAACATACTGCAAAGCAGTGGTGTTCCTGAGATCTAGCATTTGGAATGGCAGATGGGGTGGTAACAAATCTGCTCATGGGGGCTGGCTTCCTCCCCCAGCACTCCCAACCCATTGCATATATTTTGAATTAAAAATATTAATAATGGAATTAAAAACTTATCATCTATTTTGTCTGTTTAAGAAATAAAAACCAAAGTCTTTACTAAGACTTAGTCTAAGACAGCTAACGAAGTGGAACATAATCCACTAGATTAACAAATCGGCAAGCATTAGCTTTTGTGGATTCACTACAACTCAGCCATCAGCAGAAGGCACCGGCCAGTGAGGGGTAGCTCCAATACATGAAGCTTCGGTTAATTGCTACCATGTTTCATTTACGTTCTTTTCTTAGACTGCTTACCACTTACTCCTTTCACCCAAACTATGCACAGACCATTTTTAAATAAGACTATGGCAACTGTTGCCTAATGTTGCTGTCAAGGCCACTGCCTTTGCACGACTGTCCACTTTCTTGAGGATACCAGCTGTGCTAATCGTTCAATGGGATGCCAGAGTGCGTGGTAAAAAGGGAGTACTATATATTAATAGAGTCTTCTACCTCAAAGCAAAGCATATTTCTCTTACGATTATTATGAGATCATCAAAGCAGCCTGTGTCCATAGATGTCAAGGCAGAAACTCACGAAGGTGGATTATTGCCACGGAGCTCACCAAGCTGCTAAGGCAACCAGCGCGCAAACGCAGCCAGTCTTCCTGACTGTAAAGCTTGTGTTTTCATCCTATGCTTCTCAATACCACAGTGAACAAAGAATGACCAGTTCAACGTGAACCAAGACTTGAAAATAAACAGCAGTTACTTAAGAGGGGATGCAAGAGAATCAGGATGATCAGGAAAAAGAACAACACTGAACTCTAAATTTAAATTTCCCACAATAAGATTTGTTCTAAATGAAAGAGAAAGTCAACAGTGGCGAGGCCTCATGAGAGTCAAAGCCACATTCGATTAAACAGAAACAGAGGCCCAGGTCAATGTCAAACAGACCATTGCTGTCAATGTAGAATTTGAATCAAGAGCCTCTGAAAACTGCACTTCTGGTCAATAATCCAATCCTTTGCTCCAGGTACTGGTGGAAGCCAGAAGTAAACTTCGCTGTTGATCAAGCAATATCAAACGCTTCCTGAGGTTAACCGTGGCATGGGATAAAAATCAGACTCCAGCTCCAGCTTTCTTTGTGATGTAATCTGAGTGCAGCTAGAGAATTACAGCAAGTGCAGCAGATGCACAGAATATCCTAATTACAATTCCAAATTGCACTAGATGCTCTTCTAAATAGGAAAAAAAACCCAAGTAAATTAATTTAAAAGGACATATAAAATTGCAGTCATGGGGAGATAAATCTTTCATTAGCAAATTATTCCATTTTGCTTGGCCACTTATAAGTAGCTTTTAGATCACCAAGGACACACACAAGTACACACACACACACACACACACACACACACACACACACACACGCACGCACACATTTTCTATGGCTCATGAAACAAGGAAAAGTAATTCCATTATAATCTGTTTCTTTTGAAGAATCCCCTGAGGAACCCTCCTAAAGTTGAGGCAAATCAGCAGACACAAATACATCCATTCACAGTCTCCTTAGAAACTAGAACTGCTGGCAAATTCAGGCAGCCAGCAACGAAATGTTTTTTCCAGGTTCACTTAAAAGGAGAAAAATATTGTGAAAGTTCAAAGGCAGGTAGGTATGTATGAGTAGTGGAATTTGATGTGCTATCCTCTAGGGTCCTGAGTTTCTATGCACCAGAGAGACGACGGCTTTGCCAAGTACGCACACTGTGCCATCCATATGAAATAAGCCAATGGAAACTGATAATAAAAATAAAAATGGCTGCCCCTGAGCACATGCTTGGCTGGGAGAGATGCCATGGAGCTTTTTTATTTGTCTTGTTATGTGTTAATTCTCACAACCACTACCCTGTTTTCTTAATTCTTTTAAAAAAAAAAGAAAGAAAGAAAAGAAAAAGAAAAAGAAATGGAGATTTGAAATGGAGGCTTAGAAAAATTAGAGGTCTCTCCTAAGGTCACACAACTGGTAAGTGACAAGGCTTGGTGGGGTGCAGTGTGTGTGCTATGACACAGTCCTACGGGTTCAATGGTGTGGTCAACATGCCATCTTGGCGTTCTCTTCAGTTCAGTGTCCCAGTGAGTGCCAAGCTTCTGAAAATGTTGGAAGGAACCACAGGTTCCTGCCACAACAGAAAAGGACTGAAATCCCCTAAAACAGAGATAAGGGCATTTGTTCCCATAGGTCACAAGGCTATTCCTGGGCCTACCCATGAGTTCCTTCTGCACATACCCACAGCATAAGGGGAAAAAAAATCTGCAAGGAAGGAAGGAAGTTATTTGTGCTCTCCCACTAGACGGACAGAGAGATGAAGAGGCGTACTGACACACTCATGCACACACAAATGGAAAACACAGATTTGTTTTGACAACCTATTATACTACAAAAATATTTATGAATGCAGCTCCAGCGAAGTTGCAGCCATCTTCCAAAAGCATACACACCCCGCCAAAGGCTGCTAGATCTGGGGCAGGTGAGAACAACCCCCCCACCCCAAAATGAACGGCCCTCAGGCTAAACAGGAGGGGGGCCTCCGGTTTTCTGTTATCAGGATGGTCACGATGGTCTTTGCACAGAGCACCCTGATTTTTCCCATCGCCGTTAAGTGACCACCATTTATTTTGCAATCAGAGTGTGGAGCTGGCAGAACCGAAGTGTCTTGGCAGCTGCAGAGACAAAACTCAACTGAACAAACAGATTCTTAAGTGATGCTTAGATGGAACAACTTGGACAGGGTTCAGATTCCTTTAATTCATTTAAATGTGTGATTGAATCCTGCTCATTACCCTCTCGGCGGTATATTATATATTCAGCTCTTTATTGTATAATAATATTGAGGGTGGAAAAATAAGAAAGGTACAATATTACCAGCTCTTCTTATTATAGAAAGAAGAGCAGCTTTGTTTAGTTATAAACAATAGTCAATAAACGCATATAACAAGCTAATTTTTCACAGCAATCTATAGCCAGAACTTGAAATATGCTATTTTGTTCCTTGGTCCAAATTTCTTAAGATAAATAATTCCTTCTGTACAGTAGTCAGACTACAGTCTTGGAGTGCACAGTGTGAAGGAGCATGTGGGGGGGGGTTGTCTCAGGATCTGCTTAATGCAAACTCATGGCAGATGACTTGCAAGCCTCTGATGTCATTTCCAAGCATCCCCTTTCTTCGCTCTAGTCCTGTCTGTCTTAGTCCATTTTCTGGGACTGTAACTAAATGCTACTAACTCAGTGGAAATGTATAAGGAAAAGAGGTTTGGCTCCCAATTGCAAAAGTCCAAGAACATGGTCCTGGAATCTGTTGAAGGCCATCCTGCTGGGTCATGAGATAGTAGGGTGGAGTCACTGATCCCATGAGTATCTTGCCTTAGAAGTCACCAGGAATTTTGCCAATAGAAATAAAGTTTGTGACTTCCAATATCGGATATTAGGGGACTAATTCTAATGATCAAATTAGGACCGCATCATCATGTGAAGTCTTAGATCTAAAGCAAAAGGCCTTGGAGCTACAAACAGTATTATATACAACCCAAACCACCGTTGTTGGCTTTAAAGACGCTGAAGAAGAAATTACAAGTCAGTGAGGAAAGTGACCTCTAGAATCGCAGTGTTTTAACAGCCATCAAGGAAAACAGGGATGGCGGCATTTTAAATGCAGAGGAACCAGCTCTACCCAAAAATCATAACCGGGCCTGGAAGTCAGTTCTCCACCACAGCCAAGCTGAACTAAAGCCTTGACCTTGGTCTTACAAGCTTAAGGCACAGAAACCTACTGAGCCGATAGAACTCCTGACACACAGAAGCACAAGGCCATAAATCTGTGTTGTTCAGCGGCTGCACTTGTGGTAATTTGTCATGCCACCAAAAGAAAGCTATCTAAGAATCTAGGACCAGTTCATGTATCCAAAGTATCCAGCATGAAGGCAGAAACATGGTCCAGGGTACCAATCATCCAGTCTCCTTGCCATCCATAAGCCTGCCTGTTTGTTAGTAGGTCCCCATCGTCTTATCTACTCAAATTAGTGTTCCTGCCACACCAAGGCTGAGTCATGCCCAGTTCCCAACTCTTTCCCCATTCAGCATTGCTTAAGAGGATATTTCACTTGGGGACTTCCAACTGTCACACCACTCTTCATGCAACTATACATAGTTGTCAGTGCCATTATCATTTCCTCTCCTGTTGTTGTTGTTGTTGGTATTATTATTGTTGTTGTTGTTATTTCCATTTTCATGAACTGAAACCAGGTCTCTTTGGTGTCTGTCAAAACATGGAACAATGGATACACTAACTTTCCTAAGATTTTACTTATTTTCACTCTAAAATGCCCAAATGGAGATTTTTATATGCGTTTTTTAAATCTCTAAAATGGGAGCATTAACATTTTGTTTTGCAGCATGGTCGATTTCAGCTTGTATTACAGATTAAATGTACAGAATACCAACCAATGTCACCTGGTGGCAGGAACTACTTTATTTATATCTGTCAATTGCCTGGGGGACATGGGGAAGTTCTTATCAAATGCTTACTTTTCCATTTCATCCTGTGCAATGTGGCAGCTCTGGCTATGATACAGACACAGCCTTGGTTCTCACCTTTAAGGTAAAAATTAGTTTGTAAAATGAAGCAGCCATGTTTGAAAGTGACATCTAGTTGAGGGGCAGACAAAGTGATGAACCAGAGGAAGATTTGATAGAATGAGTCAGAGATATGATATGCCCAACTCTCAGGAGAACAGCACAGGAAAGAGAGGCTATTTAAGAGCAGCACAAGGAGAGAGTCAGTCATCTGGGAGTCAGTGCAATGGGTACAGTGCAGTGGAGTGAGTCAGTTCAGTTGAGTTCAGTTGTGTTCATACAGTTCAGTTCTGTTCAATTTATGCAGTTTTGTTTTTTGTTGTTTTTCTTTTTTGTTTGATTTTTTTTTTTTCTTTTCTTTTTTTTTTTTTTCTGTTATGATGGTGGTGGTTGTTGAAGAAGAAGCTTGATGTGCCTCAGCAGTTAAGAGCCCTAGCTGACCTTCCAGAGGGTCTGGGTTCAATTTCCAGCACCCACATGACAATTCACAACCATTTATAACTCCAGTTCTAGGTGATCCAACGCCCTTTTCTGGCCTCCACAAGACCTGGGCACACAGGTGGTATGTAGATAAAACACTCATGCATCTAAAACAAAAGATTAAACAAACAAAAAAAGAGACTAAATTCCTTGAAAAATATAAGAAATGTTTACGTTTCAAGAATATGCAAATGTCATCTGAAAGTCTTTCCTTTGAGAAAGATTGCATTGAAATGGGGTGTCTCTAGTGTGCCTTATACACAGAAAGATACCTATGAGCATGTTGCCCTACACTTTTTCCAACATGTTCAGCTACCCAGGTACTAAGAGGCCATTGCAGCCGCAGTCTGTGATAAATAGGCTACCACTTGAGTTGACTAAAGATTTTGATATCCATGGTTTTGAAGGCATGCAGAATGCAGGTTACAGGGTCATGGGAACTCTCTCCTAGAAAACCAGTCAGATGGAAGTAGATCCCTATAGTGTTAGGAGGCTCTGAGAGAGCAACACATGAGGTTATGAGGACAAAGTCAAAGCTCCAATGGAGACCCTGGGGATGTGGAACGTTTGCTGAGGAAATCCACAGGTAATGACCAGAATCCATCCAATATAGAAGCCCCTTAGGCTGACAATGAAAACACTCTGGGAGTAAGGCTGCCTAGGCCCCTGGATATCCCATCACACCACCAAATTCCCAGGATGATGATGGATGCAGAGCTCAGGCATTCAGTGTTTCTCATGCTGGGTTTCAGTTTGTTTCAGCCCCATTCCCTTCTCTGTTCCCATTACTCCTTTGGGGATAGGACTGCTGACTTTGCACCACTATATCTTAGAAGTACTTAAAATGTTCTTGAATTTATATGGACTCATAGCTAAAAGTTTACTCGAGTCTCAGAAACGACTTTGAATCTTTTAAAATATTGAAACTGTTGAGACTATGGGGATTAAATGCATTTTATATTATGAAATGGCCATGGGCTTTTGGTAGCCATGGGCTGCATGCTATGATTTGAATATGAAATACTCCCTTACAGTCTCATTGCCCTTCAGAGGTTATAGTGTGCTAGTGGTTGTTGAGTGAGATGTCTAGGAATACAGCAACTACCTGTGAACAATCACCCAATCTGGTTTACCTGCTCACAGGAACCCACATCCACGCTTCTGGGATAATCCCAGTGGTCCACAGCTAGTGATGCTATTTTTGATATGGTGGGAAGTTTAAGTTGTAGAGCCTAACTGGAGAAAAATAAATCATGGGGGTATGCCCTTGAAGGCTATATCTGGTCCCTTGCCTCTTCTAGGCTTCCTATCTCTCTCTTTCCAATCCACTATGAAGTTGGTAGCCACTGCCACATGTTTCCCACTGCTATGATGTTCTGACCCCAAACCAGAGCAGACAAAGCCTATGAATTTGAGACCTCTGAAACCATAAGCCAAAATATACCCATTCTTCTTTAAGTTGCTTCTGTCAGGTGTTTGGTCAGGGTGATGAAACTGCTGACTAGTACGCTGAATGACAGCAGCGCATCTCATTGCCTAAGTAATGCAGCAACCTTCTGTACACACACACACACACACACACACACACACACACACACACACACACACACACACACACACACGGCCTCAACTCAGAGTATCTGTAAATTAAGTTGCCATTAGTTAATGTCAGAGGGTCTCCAAGTACTCTCACATGTCATAGCCTGCGTTTTAGAGGTTTGATTATTTTATCTGCCCCCATACTCTCAGGGTATAAAGAATGCTGTCATGTATTTATTAATGGAGTTGAAAGGATAGATGTTGCCTGACAGCACATTTTGGTTTACACGGTTGACTTGTAGTGGCGTGACTGAAAGTGTTTTGGCTGCTCAACTGTGTGACAGTGACTCACAATAGAAGAAACTGTGCTCTCAGTTCCAAGCTTTGATATCTTCTCATGTTAGTGACATACTAGAATGATATTCTCTCACACAGCTGGGCAGCAGAAGGGAGCTACAGTTCCCACATAGCCAGATAATCACAAGCATAAACAGCCCATAACTCTACAATGTACCACGTTGCCAGCATTTGAGGAATATTTGCTTTTATGGCCCATCAGAACTGCAACACACCTATCTTTATATGCATGAGGTAGTCAAGAATTTATTGTAAAATAAACTTGTGTGAGATTTTCCAAATTGCAGGTTAATTAATGGGGACACTGTGAGCACATTTGAAGTAAGTTAGGCTAAGATTTAAGGTCGGTTAGTCAGATTAAATAAATTTTCAACTGACAATTCTTAAACCTAAGGTGAACTTATCAGATATAACTTAATCAAATAAATTTAATCCCTTTTTATCTGGGTCCATACTTAACAATTACCTAATAATAAATAGGTATAAAATGTCTGCCTACTTATAAATAAACTCTCAATTTCCACAATAGAGAAAACTTAGTTTACATCTTGATACCGAAATACTTGGATTACTTTTTTTTAATACAAAATGACTTTTATTAAACCATGACATAGCCCAGTGAGATAATGCTTACTCCAAATGCCAGCATGCAGGAGCTGAACCAAAAGGATTGTTAATTTGGGGACAACTTACACTTTATAGTAAGACCCATCTCAGAGAGAGAAAGAGTGGGGGGATGGGGAGAAAAACAAATGAGAACAATAAATAACATAAACTGGTGGAGGATATTAAAACTATAATACTGACCAAAAGGATTCTTTGCTTTGCTTTTGGGCAAGCAAGAAAACAATTGAACTCTGTTTTATATTTCAAATGGTGAGAAATGAGAGACCTCAGGGTTTGCAATCCAAATCAAAACATAATTTTGTTAAAAACCAATCCAAATTGAAAATCTCCAAGAATACCTTTGTTAGAACAAAGAGCAAAAAGTCTGTTTCAGAGCAACTGTATTCAAGGCGAAAGAAAGGAGGGCCTTGGGCAAGAGAGCGGATCTCGGAAGATTCCTAGCTAAAGTTACTAACGATTTTAGACTCCGCTCTCTTGCAGTCTCGGTTCTTGAATCTCTTTGCTATTTCCTCTGCTTGCTTCCACCACTGGTTATGCTCAGCTCAGAAAACAAGGCACCATGAATCCAGAAGAAAGAACAACTTGATCTTATACAACTTATAGATCTGCTTCAAAGAATTGTGATCCTATGTCTGTGTGACTCAACTGCTTCTGGGACCCACTCACAGAGAAATAACTGTTGGCAGTCAGTTCCTCAAGCTAAGACTCAATGTTAGAAATTTTACACCGGGAAGTCAGGCACATTAAGCAGATATTTTCAGTTGCTTTAAGCAAGGAGGGCAAACATTATCTTCTGGAGAAACAAACAGCACAGGTTCTTTATGTTGCTCTCGTGTGATGCGTATGTTCTACAGGGCCAACAGTCTAGTGTAGGGAGACACAGAAGCATCCATTCCCCTCCGGGCCTATTCAGCCTTCTCCTGCCACAGCTGTACACAGGTATGAATCTGCACTGAGGAAGTGGAACGAGATAGTTAGGTGTATGATTTGCATTTCATGACTGGCCAGGACATGAAAAACAGTTGGTTTAGCAATGTGTGGTATTACTTCATGAACGTACAGGATGAAAACACCATTCACGTCTTCTTTTGCTTCTTCTCAGGTAACATAAAAAACAGAACACACCTTTCTTTCCTTTTGTTTTCTAATACAGACAGCACATTCCTGCTCCAATGGGATGCTAGTTTTATGACCATGTGTTGCTGTAAAATTATAAAAAGTGTTGACTTTTATCCTGCACTAGGTCCGGCCCTAGTGCCCCAAGATATCTTGTTGATATTTTCATCTCTGTCAGCAAAGCGTCTCACCCGCTTTGCTCTATCCCATATCACACTGCCAATGGCTACTCTCTGAGTCTGGCAACAATCCCAAGGCAGGTTGCCACAATGCCAGACATCCCAATTTCATGGCAGGCTAGTGTGTCTAGCCACCACATACTCTCTTGAACTTAAATTGCCACATAAAGAACACACAACATAATAACCTCTGATCCAATTGATAATGTATAATTTGCTCATCTAGACATACAAAGCCCTGTACACATCCTTTAAGAATATTCATAACAACCTGTAAATATGCAGAGAAAAATCTTAACATCCACCTCCATGTTCTCTTGGATGCTTCCCTCTCTCCCCTTGCTCTAGTCTCCTCCTTCTCTAAAACTTTTCTCCCACCCCATCCTTCCGTCTCGTCCAATGACAGGCCTTATTCTACCTTGTACCTGCCTTCACCTGCATAATGACATCATCCTACAACCATGGGCACCAAAATACAGTGGTTCTGTTTTCTGAAGAAACCATTGCCAGGTCTGTTCCGAGTTTGTATGGCAAAAAAGACAATGTTTGCCCCATATTGGAAGAAGATTAATACTTTGTTTCAATTGTTCTTCAAACCCAGAACCCACCATGGTTATGGCAACAACCAGACACTGTAGCTTTTTATGCATAAAGATAAGTTAAGGACACAGCCTGGTGCTGTCACAGGGATATCAGTGACATTAGCGAGGCCCTGTGCATTAGAGATCTGTTCCTGTCACCCAGCATCAGCCCATCTATGAACACGACAAGTCATTGATAAGAACATGCCAGAGTTTTATCTAAAGCAGTTTCCACAGCTGCCAGTCCATCTCTGCCTTCTAAAACGGATCTGACACTTTGTTAAATTCCAATCCTGTTCACAAATTCCCATTTGTTGACTTCAAAACAATGTTACTGATGAGATGAGTTACAACTGCAAAGTATCATCAGCCTCCCAGTCAGTTCCAGTGGCTGGATGAGGACATCTTTGTCATCTTCCCAACTGCCTATCTTTTCTACCTCATTTCCTGTTTCCTCTGAATTGGAGAAGTGCATTTCAGATGGCCTTTGAATATGGCTTTGAAAAGAAAGCACATTTTGAGTAGTGTGGAAGGTGAAAAAGAAGCATGAAAGAAGGAGGAATAGTGTGTGTGTGTGTGTGTGTGTGTGTGTGTGTGTGTGTGTGTGTGTGTAGCATGGTGATTAAAAATATGTGTTGGGAAACCTCTAAAGGTATACAAAAGAGAACAATGAAATATAAAATGGACAAAAACGTTGTATGTGATCCTTTCCTGTTGTGAGAACACTAAGGACTTTATCAAATAATCTCGGACTTGTCATTAAAAATAGTTTGAATAAGGAAAAACCATACTACATAACAAGAGTCATTTGGTAAGATTGCTCTGAATTAGGTGGGGCAGATGACTGCTCATGATTACTGCAGTAGTCTAGACAAGAGCTAAACAAGAGTCTTGATTTAGGAGGCAACCATGTGAAAGGAAAAATGAAAACAATTTCAAAGGGAAAATCCACCAGCATATAATGACTTTCTGAGTGTGTGGGATGTACGCATCGGAGATGAATGAGGTTAAAATACGGCCACACGAATGGTGACAGCCCTGGAAGAGTTTGTAAAGCCAGGAGGAAAAAGTTTAACAAGAAAAAGATTAAATTAGTTTACAAGTCTTAAGTTTTAAGAACCAGCAGGACATAAGAGATGCTAAGAAAAGAGGATATGATTGGAATATAAAAACCACTCCCATGGAGAAAATAATTGGAGTCACAGAAATTTATAACATCACAAAGAGAGGGAGGGACTGTCTTAACACTTAGGAATGGGCCACACTTAGTGAATGGCAGAAGACAAAAGGTAGCCAAGACATCCAAGATGAAGGAACTATTTGATGGGACAAGTCATGCTAATGTGAACAGGATTTAGGAGGGAGGAGAGAATTTCTAATAGGTAAAGAAAACATTTCAAAACATGTTATCAAGGCACAGGCATTATATTTGGATTTAGAGGTCATTTTTGCAAGGGACACAGAGGCTGGATTACAAAGTGATCAAGAGTAGTGACTAATAAATTAGAGTACTAGTGGAAAATCAATGAATTAAGAATGTTGAAGCTATCAGAGCTGTTGGTTACTTTTTCTTTTTTTTCTTCCTTCCTTCTTTCCTTCCTTTCTGTCTGTACATCTTTCTTTCTTTTTCAGTACAAATGGCTCTTCTTCAACTAGTATTTACTAAGTGTGTGCTATGTCAGCATGCTAGCTGGTGAGATCTAGAGGTGACTGCAACTTGGTCCTTACTCTTACATAGTAAGCAATTTGGTGGAGAAAGTAGGAATATAATCACATTTCAGTCAACAGAGGGTGGTCAGTTCTGTGAAGCAAGCAGAGGGCAGTGGGGCGTTACGGCCTATCCTAGGGCAGAGGGAGGTGACCATGCTGAAGGGCCTCTTTTTCCTGTTAGCACCATGCTCTAATCAGCTGAGCTAAGTGGCCAGATGAGGCCTTTGGTCTAAAAGGGGGACTCATAGTTAGGCAGCAGATTTAAATAAATGGATAAGGGAGAGGCACGGCACGGTGAGTCTCAGGCAGAGAAGGCAGCTCCTCTGCACAAGTCTGAGGACCTGAGTTCAAATCCCAGGACCCACATAAGTCCAGACACAACAGCAAGGATGGAACCCTATAGTTTCTACTGTGCAGTGAGAAGAGGCAAATCCCAAGAACCTTGTGGGCCAGGCTGGAACACACAGTGGCCATGCCTTAAACAAGGTAAAAGGTGGAGACCAGAAACGGAGGTTGCCATCTGACCTCCACGTGCATTCCTGCACCAATGCGTGGGAATGCACATCACACGCAAAGTTTACAGAGACTGAAGGTTCCAAGAGGGAAGACAATGAGAAAAAGAGTAGACAGTGGCAGCTCGCTTCTGTGTGAGGGGAGCATCATTAGGCTGGCTGGTAAAGGAATTACCCTTCCAGAAAACAAAGGGGGACATCTGTGGAGAAGGAAGATACTGGGGAGCAGAGAGAGAAGCTGGCAGAGCCCATGGGCCCCCTTCTTTTCTTTTGAGGAAATGATAGAGAACCTAAGGACAAAATAAAGTTGGGACTGCAAAGGACAGAGAAGTGATGTTCCTGGGTTAAGAAGCTTTCCTTCTTTTTAAGTGAAAAATATTTGTTTATAGCATAAACGAAAACGTGGCTCAAGGTCCCATCCCTTCCTCGAGGGATAGAGTTTGGGCTCTGGAGCCAGAGTGCTGTGCTTCTCAGTCTACCCCGTGTACTACGGACATGATGCTGATGCTTATAATAAAACGGTTCTCTGTGCCAGGCCCGCGCATCGGAACTCAAAGTTGTGTCATAATAAAACCTTTATCAGGGTTTAGGCAAAGGACAAGCAGTGCTCAGATCCAGAAGGGTTGAAAACTGGTTCCACAATACGGACAGGAAGCACACACAGAAGGCAGGAAATTCGGGAGACAATGTGATAGCCACCCTTCGCTCATTTAGACGGTCTGATCATTGGACAACATGTATAGGCTAAGGTCGGGATGATAAGATTATACGAAACTCTTCTACTACAAAAATGTACTCCTAAATTAGACCTTTAGCTGCATAGTGTTAGGTCATACTTCCTTCCATAAGAACCTCAGTGTGGCGGCAGCTTCAGGCCCAACTTAGTTTAATTAAGTAGGGGTAACCATAGATTTGCTACAAGAAATAAGAGAGATTATACGCACAGCATACTCAGAACAGGGCCTGCTGTCTAGCAGGTACCCCTAAAACGGGCCCTTATCATGCTTAATCTCTGTTGTTGACTCGACTAGGCTTAGGATCAACTCAACGGCAGGCTGCAGGGCCCTCCTGTAAGGGGTTTTCTTTCCCAGGTCATCTGAGGAGGGAAGAAGCCCCTTAAATGCTGGTGACATCCCCTGATGAAACCTTTGCCTTTTGCCTGCCTACCGTCACTTTCTCGGGTGCCTTTGTCTACTCGGTTAACTCTGTTAACTCAGTCAACTCTGGTGCTCCTGTATTCCTCTCCAGATATCAAAATCCAGTTTCCCAATGTGGATTGAAGAGCATCAGCTCTCCGGGATCCCCCAGGCCCTCAGCACCAGTCAGGTGTGCTGAGCTATTCCATCTCATGGACTAAAAACATCTATCAAGTTTACTCAGCCTCTCCAGTGTGAGACAGCCAAACTATATCATGTAAAATAATCTAAAAAAAATCCCTCTTAAATATATATTTGATCCTATCGATTCTATTCCTCTAGAGAACCCCGGCTAACACAGCTTATATGAGAACTAGATTAATACCACGCTCTAGAATTTTCTAAGCGTTGCATTCTGTAGACTAATGCAGACGATACCAGTCACTGCTGCTAAGGGGACTTATAGTTGTGACTACTAGACAGGAATGAAAACGGAAACAAAAAAGACGTGCATGACTGCTCTTAGGTATGGTGGAGGAGAAGGCTTATTGTGGGTTTTAGGGAGAGCACGGGCAAAGACACCTCAGAGAGTCCACAGTGAAGGTGACCCTGAGCCAGGCTCTGTGTGAAGATGGGGAAGGGGAGGGATAGAAAAAGCAGCTGAGCCGGAGGAGTGGCCTGAGGCGAGAGATTGGCCAAGAAACGAGCACAGCCAAAATTACCGAGTTATGCAGGGGCCAGAGGAGCTTCTGGGAGGGAAGCCCAGCCCAGTACTGGCCTGGAGAATTCAGGGTAGGGGATGGGGTATGGCAGCCAAGAGAGTAACAGATAGAGCCTAAAAGATACTGGGAGAACCTGGTAGCCAGCATCCCTTTGATATGTTAGACACACACCTCAGTTAGCCATTTGTCTCAGGCTTGAGACCTAACACACTACAGACTTTAGCTTTGATTCCTTAAATTTAAGAAGCCACTAGTCCCTCTACAGAATACGGAGCACCTATTTTCAACAATACATTATTGGTTATAAAAACAAAACAAAAGTATGGATTTCCTTCAAAGATTTTTATTATTTTAAGGTATCTTAGAATAGGCTAAACTAACTAAAGATAGGATTGTAGATCGTAGGAACAGATTCATATTTCCGGTCCCAGTGGTCAAAAGTAGCACATTTTACCCCTACATTGGCAGAGGAGGCTCCGGGACCCAGCTGGATATTTACTAGAGCAAGTGGCTTCTCCTAAGAAAATAGTACAGAGATTTGACCTGTGTTCTGTTGAGAGCCATTAAAAAAGGAGAGTTGGAGTTCTGAGGGGGAACCCGGAGCTGCTGCGCATGTGTGTTCCTACAATGGCGCAGCAATTCACAACGCGAAATTTAGATACTCCGCGGTACCAAGAGAACGCAAAGGCAGAGGTTCCCGGCTGGCTACCATGAATAATGCATTTCCTTTGTGGAGGCTTGAGAAGAAACAAATGGATAGCGAGTGGGCTTGAAACAAGCAGGGCGCCTGGTGGACGGGAGGTGAATAGCAGTTCTTTCCAGCAAGACCGCCAGTGAAGGAAGCTGCTGTGAGGTGGAGGGAGAGCACCGTGGTGTTGCGCTTCATCCCAAAATGCTCTAGCTTCATTCTGGGGATTTCAGACTTTTCATGAATACAGAATTAGTTGTGCTATCCCTCAGTTTCCAGAACAAAAGTGGTGGGAACTTATTCCTGAGAACGTATGACCGTAGAAGAACTTAATCAATGACGGTATGGAGAAAATAAAGGATAAAGAAACCCAAAGGATAAAATAATTACATAAAGAAAAAATCTTAGACTTTGCCTAAAACAAACCAAACAACAATAACAAAAAATGAAACAGAAAAAGCAGACATGTAAAAATTGTAAGGCAGTAGTTTACACAATAAAGCAATTAGTTGTTAAGAGAATCCGTGTATTTAGTGCATGTGTACATTTAAAACCGTGCTATGTTATAAATAATTCTACTACTCATGATCTGCTGCAGCCATCTCTCCAGCTCTGTAGCTGCAGGCTCTGAGCCCAATAAATCCGTGTTCTCACCTCAGTTCTGTTCATTAGTTATATGTCCATGGCTGAGGGACTTTTTCTCACAACAGCACAAACTTGCAGAATATTCTTGAATGAGATGTCACGAAACAGCACATAGAAGATGCCTAGACCACATCCAGGTCTTCAGAGGGCGCCAGAGAGAGCATGCCCCGGAAGGAGTTGGACTTCACAGAAGCAAGATACAGCCAAGGGCTGACTTGACTGAAGGTGATACAGAAATCAGAAACTCCTAGACTGGCATTCCTTCTTTGGAACCTTTGTTTGTACAGGAGGCTCCTTTAGGACTTGGGATGATTCAAAGAAGATAAGGAAATGATAATAAACAGTCTTCTGGTACCCGGGAAATAAAGGTCCCCTCTTGAATCGTTAGTCTCTTTCATCAAAGAATTTAAAAATGGAGTCAAATGGAAGCTCAAGAACAATTTTGTTAGCGTTTGAAAGGAAAATCCCCAGGGTAGGCAAACTGCCCATCTCAGCAGCTTCTGGAAGAACATGAATGGAAGAGAGAATGAACAGAATCCACATCATGTAAGACGACTCGGAAGTTAGACACATGACTGACTAGAAGCCAGGTGGTGGAAGGAAGCATTAGAAGAATAAGGAAGCCCAATATGCTGGGGAAACCCCAAGTACAAAACAAAGTGCTTATAAAAGAGCGAGAAAGGAGAAGTTATGGTTTTCTGAGTAATTCAGAAAACCAGGCCGACTGGCTAAGCTGAATGGTTGTAGGCCAATAGGCTGCTGCTAGGGGCGGGGCGTGGAAAGTACAGCAGCGTCTCATTAAAGGACTAATTATGCTGCTTGTCTCTTTAGCGTGGTTTCAGGTGAGCCCACCTTCCTAGGCAGTCTCCTGGGCAGGTGATTGAATACGCCCATCTGGAATGCTAGGTCTCTACCCAGGCCAGAGACTTTACCATTTTTTGATCAGGAGGAATTTTTTTCAACTCTAACTCTTCCCTGGGCTCCAGATAAAGTCCTAATTTCAGGGAAGACTCCCTGAGGCCCTGACCTGGCTCAAGATGTCAAAGGATAACATAGAACTGGAACCCAGGTGGGGCTCTATCTGCCCCCTGATTCTCAGTAGCCAGCCAATGTTGCAGCCCTTGACTTCTTACCTGCTCGGCTCCACTTAGTGCTCGCCCCCAGAAGGAACGCGGCTTCATCCATTAGATACGAGGTTTGGGTTTTTAAGTATTAAGTATTTTCACATGGAACAATATATGTTTTGTAGCGAAAGAATCTGAACTCTGTTCTAAGGAAGCAAGCTGCTATCTCTTCCTGAGGTAGGCCATGGATACAGAGAGCGAAAGGTTAGTGGCACAGAAGTGAGGCACAAGCCAAACATTCAGAAAGCTGGATATAGCTTGGAACATGAGTCGAGCTGAAGTCAGAAGCTAAGTAGGATATGGGTCAGAACGATTTGATACCAGAGGAGGCAGGCCAAACATTGTACACTGCCCCCTATACCCTGCAGAGGGCGCTCCAGACAGCCCCAATCCCTACTCATATCCTAGATTCGTGTCTAAGAGCTGACGCAGAAGCTTGCAACTCTAACCCCTGCGTTATGCTGGGCTCTTACCCTGGGCTCCTCTGGGAACTCTCTAGATTTCAGAAGAACCACAGTCTTCTAGGTCCAGGGCTAAAAGCCCTGTGAAGTTACAAAGTATATTCATGCCCCCGTAGTCTGGCCCCTCTCAAAGAACAACCTTCTAGCCTTACTGAGGCCTGCAGAGAAATTACACCTCATGGAAACACGTTGTTATCTAGAAAATGGGTGAGTGTTCACATGCTCCCAAGCTGGCCTTTTCTAAGGTAGGCATCAGCTAGAAATTCAAAACAGGAAATGGTTATAGTATGGTCACATGCGTGTGTGTGCACACACGAAGAGAGAGAGAGAGAGAGAGAGAGAGAGAGAGAGAGAGAGAGAGAGAGAGAGAGAGAGAGAGAGAGAGGAGACATAGCTTAGTAGCATAAAGCAGATGTCAGGAGAAACGGGGAATGTTTGAGAAGGCGCTGGAGATGCAGCCCTCTAACGTATGAGGAGACTCTCTTACTCAGTTGTCCTCATGTTTGTGGCTGTGGAGCTCTAACACAGAATGTTCTGATTTTAGCATCTGGCCTGGAGTGCTGAACCCAGTATCCGTGGGATGAATGTGGGCCTGAACCTTGAGGATAAAACCTACCTAGTGTTCCCAATAAAAGTTCCATTACAGAGGGCTCTGGTGCAGAGTAGAACTCACTTTCCAGCTGTGTAATTCACTTAGAGATATAAAGGTATCTAAGTCTACACTGCATTTCTATCTAGAGCTTCGGTTATTCTTACAAAGCACCTCAGAGAACGACTGCAAAATAGGCAAACAAACCGCGGAGCTGTGTGGGCCTGCTTCCACTCCTCGCCTTACACCTACATGACAAGATTTACATCTTACAGCCAGGCACAGTGAGTTCTGAGTACAGCCTTCTCCTCTTACTTTAAAGCCCTTGTCAGGAATTCAGACAGCTTACCAGCCTCATCACCAGGACCCAGGGCTTTCTAAACCTCAGGGATTTGGTGCGCTGGAGAGATGGCTCAGCTGTTAAGAGCACTGGCTGGTCTTCCAGATGACCTGGGTTCAATTCCCAGCACCCACATGGAGGCTTACCACTGTCTGTAACTTCTGGGGATCCAATGACCTCCTCTGGCCTCTGTGGACACACATACATTCAGGCACACAGATTAAAACTCTTCGGGAGTTCATGGTCAGGCAGCTCACATTCCTATAGAACATAGTCTGCTAATACAGAAATGCCCCGAACCAAGACTAGTGTCTAGAAAAGTATATTTACACATAGGTAAGAATAAGACAAGACTCCAGGGTAGTAGAATAAAGGTCACTTTGAAAAAAATGAAACAAGATAAGGAAACACAGCAACCAGATGTCCTCTTCCTCTCTGTGGTAAGTGCCTATGGCAGCTCCCCCCCTTAGTGCTTTGGTGAAGGACAGTAACAGACAACACCTACCTGTCTGTCCTGCTGCCCTGCTGCATCTCTGGTCCCAAGGGACACTTTAACACAGAGGCACTGGCTCAATCTATGCTGACAGAGTAGCAACATGAACAGAAGAGGTCAGAACAATCCAAGATGAGAGTAAAATAAGGCCTTTGGGCCGTTCGAAGGCTGTGTCTCTGCTATTCTGCGTTCCTGTGCCCTACACTGTCAAAGCCCTCCCAACACTCTTCACTTTCCTTTCTCTTTGGAGTTCAAGGACCTGGTACTGGAAAAACAGCCACTCCTATGGAGAGTGGCTCCTCCCACTTACTACCTGGCCCCTCCCATCTATCTCTCAGCTCCTCCCACCTGCCTCGGTACATGCCCCCTGTGCTGCTTTACATGTACCTCGTATACCTCATATATATGTAACTAGAGTTCTCTAGGAATGAGCCCCTTTAATTCATCATTTTTAATAGCGCAGTTGTATACAACGCCTTTAACCCCAGCACTGCAGAGTCTGAAGCAGGACAATTTCAAACTGCAGGCCAGATTGGTTACATAGTAACACTTTGTTTCAAAAATAATAATAATAATAAAGTGTAAAAAAAAAAAAGAGGAAGGGGCACAAACTGATTGGTTGAAGCATTTTCTCCACATGTGGTTTATACAGAATCCACATGGCCTGCAGCTTGCTTTCTGAGTATTACTCAGTGCTATGCTGTAAGGATTCAAACGGGGCTTGTGAGATGGCTCTGCATATGAAGGCACCTGCCCTAAATTTGATGTCCCATTTCTGATTCCCAGGACTCACAAGGTGTTAGGACAGAGTCGGTTAAAAAAAAATGTTCTCTGACTTCCACAGGCACACCAAGGCTTGTGTGCACGCACAAAACAAACAGGAACAAACAAATAATAAATAAATAAAAATTTTAAAAGGACTCGAAGTAACCCAAAGCATAAATGACCTCTCCATGTTATCAACTCACCTGAAAATGTTCATTTTATTAGTGAAACGGGATAACATAGTGGCCAGTCCCACGGGTGGGAATTGTGTCCCTTACCAAAACTCTGCTCAAGTCCTTTTTAAATTTCCTGGTTCTGTTCTTTTGATTGGGAGAAGGGTTGGTTTTTTCCTTGCCATTTTCTTCTTGAAAATCGTAACATGGTGAGTCACGTGGCCACCGAGGGTGTTCATCAGGCCCGGGGACCCGTGTTGTTGACAAATGGCTTCTTTCAGCGTGAGACAGGACACTTACCCTGACAGTCTGGACAAAGATCTGTGTTGTGCCTACACACATGAATAGGCTAAAACCCACTTCCACAACAGAACCATGTGTTTCTTTTTCTCTAACTGAGCAAACGTATTTTATTTTATTTTGAGACAGGGTCTAGCCTAGTCTTCTCTTGAAACTACCACATAGCTGAAGATGACCTTGAATTCCTAATCCTTCTGCCTCCTCTTCCAAGCACTGGGATGGCCTGTGACACCGCATGTGACTCTTAAAGGAGCCAATTTTTTTTATTTAATTTTATTTATTTATTCATTTTTACACTCTAGATTTTATTCCCCTCCCAGTCCACCCTCCGACTGTTCCATATCCCATACCTCCTCCCTTCCCATCTCCACGAGGATGTCCCCACCCCTCCGCACCCACTCCCCACCAGACTTCCCCACTCCCTGGGGGCTCCAGTCTCTTGAGGGTTAGGTGCATCTTCTCTGAGTGAACCCAGACCCGGGAGTCCTCTGCTATATATGTGTTGGGGGCCTCATCTCAGCTGGTGTATGCTGCCTGGTTGGTGATCCAGTGTCTGAGAGATCTCGGGGGTCCAGATTAAATTGAGGCTGCTGGTCCTCCTACAGGATCACCCTCCTCCTCAGCTTCCTCCAGCTTTTCCCTAAGTTAACCAGAGGGGTCAGCAGCTTCCGTTCATTGGTTGAATGCAAATATCTGCATCTTTCAGCTGCTCATTGGGTGTTTTGGATGGCAGTTGTGATAGGTCCCTTTTTGTGAGTGCTCCATAGCCTCAGTCATGGTGAGTGTCAGGTCTTGGGGCCTCCCCTTGAGCTGGATCAGACTCTGGGCTATCACTGGATCTTCTTTTCCTCAGGCTCCTCTCCATTTCCATCCCTGCAGTTCTTTCAGACAGGAACAACTATAGGTGACAGTTTTGACTGTGGGATAGCAACCCCATCCCACACTTGATGCCCTGGAGGTGGACTCTACAAGTTCCCTCTCCCCACTATAGGGCATTTCGTCTAGGAAGGAGCCAGTTTCTTATGAACACTTTTAGTTCTCATTCAGCAACCCACTGAGCAGTTGTGATATTCCTTTGTCATTTGAAGATTATAAAGGCCGCCCCAGATCCAGTTTGGTCTGTATAAGTTTTTCAGTTGTCACTCAAGCTAAGGAGCAGTTTGTCTGTCCCAACAAAAGACAAGCCTCCTGTTAGCCAACAGCTCCATATGCTGAGGTGAAGGCACTAACAGCTGTGCCAACACCAAAGCAAAGTGATTGGTTTCCTGCCTAACGTAGGGACCTGTGCAAGTCTTCGCCAAGGGGCTCCTTGCCAGCCTGCACGGTATCTTCAGCAAGGCAGACAGGGTTCAAACAGGAATTTGCTATTCGGCATGCAAATGAAGCCTCATTCTGACATTTTCAAACGTAGAAGAGATGCACCTTTAATCCCCCTCTTAGTCATTTTTGATATTTTGGTTTTCTCTGGGTACCACATCTGCAATCGGGCTAGCAAAGATGGGCTGAGTGCTGCTGTGATCGCCCTTTAGTTTGGCTGGCCTGTTCTCAGCCTGACTGCAAGATGCCAAGCAGTAAAGTGCTGGGTTTTCTCCGACGTAAACAATGGATGACTCATAATCATTGCTCTCTCTTTACACATACAGTATTCATTGCTGACCTAGGAAAACACCTCCAAAATGTAGGCAGCCTTAGTCAGAAAACCAGTCGGAATCGTCACATTTCCAGGAGACATGCCCCCTCTTGTGGTGGCTTCTCAGTACTGCAGGCCTAATTTTCTGTGGGAGAGCAGGATGGTGGCCGACGATTTCCCATACTGTGACCAGAAAAAATCTTGGCCAACCCTGTGAGTGCCAGACAAGGATTGAAATCTTGCAGCTCCGAGTGCTTATTCCAAGAAGTTCTAAACAGAACAAATGAATTAATGTGTAAACAAACATGTTTAAGTCACAAGTGGCAAGGCTTGTCGCTAGTCTCTGAACATAACCTTCTTCCAGTTCATTATATGAGATATTAAATTGTGTGTGATAAAGTGTGATAAATTACATTAAGCAGTATCTTCATGAAAGTCAATTTAGCCTTCTAGAAGTATTAAACATAAAATTTTATGTTTAATTTTTCAGTTTTAAAACCACTGATGTCAGTCGAGAATAAGCAACTGTAACTTCCCTATTAGAGATTTCTAGAAATCGCCAAGAAAAGGGGCCAGTTTGGTGTTTCAAAGGATGTAATCAATCAGTAGCGAGCGTCTCTGAGTCAAGCCATCCATGAGAGAAGAATGGACTGTTGTGTGCATGGTACCATTTCATAGCTACAGTGGGAGAAAGAAGAGCCCGTCTTTACACAAGCTTTTAATATAAAGAAACTTTTTAAAAGATCCCCCCCCCAAAGTTAATACAGTCATCACTGTGAGGCACAGGATCAGGCAAGCCAAAAATATCTCTTAGGGTTTATCGATTTTTATTTTATGTGTACAGATGTTTTGCACATGATATCTGTGCACCACATTCCTGTCTGTTACTCAAGGGGGCCAGAAGAGGGCATCAGATCCCCTGGAACTGAAGTTACAGATCATTGTGAGAGGCCTTTTAGAGGCTGGAAATTGAGCCCAGACGAACCTCTGGTAGAGCAGCCAGGGCTCTTTTTTTTTTTTTCTATTCTTTTTTTCGGAGCTGGGAACCGAACCCAGGGCCTTGAGCTTGCTAGGCAAGCGCTCTACCACTGAGCCAAATCCCCAACCCCAACGCAGCCAGGGCTCTTGACCAGTAAGCCATCCCTCCAGATCCATGGAGATTTATTTATGTATTTTAATTTTATGCTCATGAGTGTCTTGCTTGCATGTATGCATGTATGCATGTATGTATATATGTATGTATGTATGTACGTACGTATGTATGTGTCAGCTCCCAGGAACTGGACTTAAAGATCATTTTGTGCCATATGAGAGCTAGGAACTGAACCTGGATCCTCTACAAGAGAAATACTTCACTTCCTCGTGCATAGAGAAATTGAGAGGCCAGCTCGGTGACAGAGAGCACGGCTCTGGGTTCCATTCCCAGAGCCACATATGCACACATCATTTCTGTCCGTCAGTTTCCAAAACACATGTTGAGCTTATGGCTTTGCTTCTAGACTCGAGGCCACTTTGAGCATGAGAAGAGATGGCTGGGAGCTGGCAGGCAAGTCAGTGTCACCTGTCCCCTTGTGAAACCAGGTAATCCAATAGTTAAGCCATTCAAAAGATAAACAGTTCTCCGTCCTTCTGAGCTCTCTTGCTTCTGAGGCTGCCCGTCGTCACACATAAATGCATAATTGTGAGTGCTTAGGACGTGCTAGGTGCTGTTGCAGGAGATTACCCCTGGACAGCTCAGGGTGGGATGGGGGTGGGGGAACAGCAGCCGGAAGGATGCATTCCTGCTCAAAGCTCAATGCCAGCATGACTCCCTGTCTCGCTGTTAATCTCCATGCCGTTTTGACTTGCTTATTGCTGAGGGAGCTAATGCGTGCATAAAGAAGCTCACCTACAAACCCAGAGCGTGGAGGAAGCAATGAGGGGATTTGGGTTAGACCCGTGTTTCCTGATTCCCATTAATGGCTTTTTCGACTTTTTTCCTCTCTTCATCCTCAGAAGTAAATCGAGTTCCCCATTACTCTCAAATCGAAAATGTACATATGCATCATATATGCAACATATCTATGTATGTACCGCATGCATGCTTGCATTCAGAAACAAAAAGCATGGCCTGGACTTTGCTCCATTTTTCGCCCCCAATGAGAATGGGTGAATTTTATCTACAGGAAGGGGCCAAAGAGACTCCGCTTGACTCAAGGACCAAAGACATAGTGCGTGCTACGGTAAATGCCACTCTTGGTGCCAAACAAGTCTGAGCCCAAATTCTTATCTACTGTGTGTTCACTGTAAGAGTTTAAGCATGCTAGGGAAATTCTCTGAAACACCCCCGTGCAGGAAACAAGCACGAGGAGACATCCCGTTGCGGGTGTCGTAAACATCGACGGAGATGAAGTGGGCAAGCCTCTGGCATCGAGCACGGTACAAGGCAAAACACGTTACTGGAACTGCTCCATGGTTCGTTGCAAAGCAAGTGTCTGAGCTAAAGAGGTGTCTCGAGGTTAAGAGCACTCACTGCTTTCCCGGAGACCTGAGTTCAGTTCCCAGAGCCCACACCGTAGCTCACAACCATCTGTAATTTCGGTTTCAGAAGACACAATGCTTTCTTCTGTTTCTCCCCTGTTCTATTATCCTCCACTTATGATAGCTTTTCAAAGACGATTTCTTCCCTGAGAACTTCCTCCATACCTACCACGCCTGCCCATTTCTGTCCTTCCTCCAAACCTTCTGTGCTCTCCAAATCCATGATCTCTTCTTTATCACTGAGTGCACACGTGTGTATAGATAGTCTGCTGGGGGTGTATATATGAGCATAGCTAAACGGCCTTAAGATTCTACTCTTCTCAGACCAAAATTAAATGTCACGTGTTTCTGAGAAACTTGGTTTCGTTTCCTCAAGTGTCATTTTCCCCATGATTTCAAGTCCCGTAGTGTGCTATGCTTACAATGCTAGGAAGTTGTGAAGAATATTCTACACTGTGGTGCACATAAATTTTAGGGGCAATCACTCTGAGTTTTGTTTAGTTAGTTTGGGTTGGTTTTTTTTTGTTTGTTTGTTTGTTTGTTTGTTTTTTGAGACGTTCTCAAGTAAATCAGGTTGACCTCAAACTTGCTATGTAGTTAAGGTTAGCCTTGAACTCCTGATCCTCCTGACTCTCCCTGTAAGTAGTGAAGTAGTGGGGTTATAGGCATATGCTGCTTAGAATCTCTGCTTTATTCTCTAGGTCAGCCCCCATGCACCCCCCCACTCTGTCTGCCTGGGTAATAGATTTCAGTAAATATTTGTAGATCAATGAAGGAATGTTGTGAAGTTAGGTTATAAGGATTGAATATAACATTCGCATGTAAGAATAGAAGGAGAAGGCATGACGAGTGACATGGATAGAGTGGCATTATTTATACCCCTCCCCAAAATCGAAACCTCAATCCCAAGTCAAACCCTATTACGTGTTGTAGAAATTGAGAGCAAAATCTTTCTGGCAATGATCAAGTTATGAGGCACATAACTGCACAATGGCAGTATTTTGAGGGGGTTTAGCCTGTCTCCTTATGCATTTCCAGCTCGAGCTGAATCGGAGCTGCACGGTGTCTATGTGACCACCAGACAGCTTTTCAGATCTCCTGGACGGTTACTAACAACAGTAGTGGTTCTTTGTCATACCCCTGCCTCGGTGGGGGAAGCTCTCTGACAAAAGAAATACATACATCAAACGTAATAGCAGAAAGCAAAAAAGAGACAGAGAGAGAGAGAGAGAGAGAGAGAGAGAGAGAGAGAGAGAGAGAGAGAGGCTGTGTGCAGCATTTGTTTTTAGATCCTATGATGTTTTAAACGTCTACCTAATGCTTTTTTACACATACTGAATAACCAGGCTAATTAAAAAGCCCATACAGCGCTGGTTAAAATCTGTTCGGATTTTTTGGAGCACCTGTTACAACAGAATGCCCACAGACTCGATAGTTTAGAGCCAAGACACCTGCTACCTTATGTCTCACAGTATGTTCAGTCTTATACTGCTAGCAGAAAATAAATAAATAAATAAAATAAACACTTTTTGACATTTAGCAATCTTATACAAGTGATAAGAAATTGCCACAGAGGAGCAATAGCTTAACCCTTCCTCTCCTGCACTGGGAAGCCACACCCTTTCCTCCCCAGAAGAGGATGTATTTCTCACGTTACAACATGAAACTGTGTGCAGTTTCTTTAATTATTCCTAGCAGTGCAAGGTTTTCTAGACGATCCTGGTTATCTTCTTAAGTCTGAGGAAGGAATTTTCCAGTTTATAGATGCATCTGAGCTTATGTAAGCTTCCTTAGATCCAGTCGGTTATGCAATGACCAATTTACAAGTTATCTTCCCCTGAGCCTTTTAACGAAGTACCTCTCTGTTTTGACTCTGATAACTGTACATCTCCAACACATAGTGCTGTGATTATGCTTAGTGATATTTCTGTTAGAACTTCAGTTGATAATCTAATTTTGCAGTTATGGAGAATGGGTAGATGCATCTGGGAACATTTGACTTCCTCTTCAGGGTTCAATTTCAGGCATACTAAACAAGTTTTACAAGGGTGATATTTTCTAAACAGCTGCCATTTAATTCTTTGAGGTCTGAAACCACATCTCATTTGACTATATTACCTGGAGTTGGACAGTTGGGTGCAAAAATAAAAACTCAAGTGAAAACAGCAAGCTTAAATGTTATATGCTAATAGCATAAAATCGAATTGCAGCCTATGAAAAAAGTCAAATCCTGCCTTTGGTCTGGCTTTCCCACTCCTAGCATAGGTGAAGGCACATATATAAAAATATGATTTCCAGGGTGGCCTATATGACAAAAAACTGAAAGAACAGAGAGTTCTTTGATGATGGGGTAGACCACAATGCCTCAGTACAGTAAAGCACTAAGAAACTGCTGTGTTATTAAAATGGCTTTATATATAGTAAAAATGAAACCGTCTCTAGGATATATTGTCAAGTGGAAAACACAATGTGTAAGAGCAAATAACCACCCCTCGCACGCAATAAATATGGTTAAAAACTCACAGCACTATAGGTTATCTTTGAAGCACACACACACACACACACACACACACACACACACAACTAGTGATAACAAAGAATATCTCTGAGGAGGGATATTTGAGAGCGGGAGTAGGAAGAGTACTTCTTTTACAGTTAAAAAAATCTTTCTGTAATTTTAGTTGTTTATATGGCATGCGCGTATGGACATATTCGAAATTCATGAAGTCGTAAATTAAAATAGTGCAATACATTTGAGAGGAAAGGGAATGTGGTACGCTGTGTGTCGTGGTGATGCGTGATGTCCTAGAGTAGTTCTACATTTCCAGACTGTTACTGAGTTAATTCAAAACCAGTATTTAACAATATAAATCACAATTTAATGTCTAATTATCACGATGCAAACAGCTTTTGCATGTTGAGTGTGTATAGCTGTATTCAAATACAAGCTGTTTTGACTTTTAACCAACATACCAGATTCAAGAGTGACTTTATTGCATAATTAGAACAGACAACCTAGAATATATTTCTCTAGCATGTTTTTTTTTTAAAAAAAAATAATAGAAATCATTCTAAATGTTCAAGAGAAGTGATATTTTAATTCTTGGACCTTGCTCAGAAGAGAAATTCTATTTATATAAGGACACAGAGCAACCCAGCATGCATTTTGTCATTTTTTCTGTTGGAAGCATCCCAACCAAGCCTACCACGGCTGAGACATCACGAGGTAGTTGACCACGTGAATAGACCACGTAACCATTGAAGGCTTGAAGTCATGGAGCCATGCGCAGGGCCACGGATCCTTTTAGTGCCAGTTAAAACCTGCTCTGGGACATTTAATAAAGCGACGATTTCCCCCTTCACATACTGTCTCCCCTTCACACCAGGAGAGTTTCGTGCCTGGCATCTACAAAATCCAGGCTTGGACTGACTGTGCGATCAAGTTAGCACAAAAAGAAATTGCAATTAAAAACTTTACAATGCTTTAATGAAGTTTACGGCTTTGGATTGGGCCACGTTCATAGCAACCTTGGGCCACATGTGGACTACTGACTCTTTTCCATTTCAAGGGCTCTCAGTCAATTGGCTTGGCCAAACTGTCAAGATGAACACTCTAAAGTTATAGCATGCTGAGTATTTATATGCATTTTGAAAGATAGCACAAAATTAAGACTAATTTACATAAAGAGTAATATATAAATTATGTAAATATATATCTTCATACATATGTGTTATTATGACTTTGACCACATTAGTATTTCTGACAACTGACCAGAGTCTTTAATGGAATATACTGGGAAAGGCTGAGATCGGAATAAATACCAGCCTATCACATCAACTTAATCCCAATCTTCTTGGTCAATACTGGATTGACTTTAATCAGACAAGGAAAGGCAGCATGCCTGTCTTTGGAAATGCCCACCTAATATTTCTGGCTCTCCCCTTTATGGACAACAATAGTATCCTACTTGCTGGACCCATTTTGAAATAGGACCTTGTGAGCCCCTCAGGCAATGTGTATGAGACAGTGTGATAGGTAACACGTATGTCTGGTGCTCTGCTGTATGCAGAAATCTACCAAGGAACACTGTAGATTTTCTAAGACAAACTCTCTGAACGTCCAGTTGTTTGCATGGAAATGAGCACAGTGGGTCTAAGTGATTAATTCATCCAAGTTCTTGGGCGAAAGGAAGAAAGTTACAGAATCAAAATTCAAAGTCAGGCTTTCTGATGAAGCCCAGAAAACTCACTCACTGTTACACTCTGTTCTTTGAAAATTGAAGAAACAGCCCAGAGAATCTCAGTTCCTGGTCAGGGAGCCTTGAAGATTGATGTGTGAGCATGTGCTTTTCACTGCATGGCTAGCTTGCCGGCTTCCCATTTTCCTGCTGGTGAATGAGCATCTTACCCCTTTAGTCCAATCTGTATGTTTGTTGAATCAATGGGCAGTGCATTAATGAGAAAAGATGTTACTTTTATAAACATTAAATTTTAATTCCCAATAGAGGACACCCCCCGGAATGCCTTATTTTTATTATTATGAATTTTGGGTTATCATGCAAAATATGGGTTTCATAATTCCATCTTCATACACATGTGTTATTATTACTTTGACCACATTAGCATTTTCCCCTGACTACCCTTTCCCATGGCCCCAACACACACACACACACACACACAGAAGGGGGTGGCAATTCACAATGGATCGAAGACCTGCATATAAGGCGTGAAACAGGTACTTGCTAGATGAAAACAGGGAATCTGATTTAAGACATAGAAAGGCGTAGAAAAGGACTTTCCGAGGAACACGAATAACACAGAGAATGATCCCAATAATGAGACAGAGGATTAATGTCTAGAATAAAAAAAATCACTGCGCAAGCTGACCAACTAATCAATAAAAGGGATAACTATGCAATTAAAGAAGAAGTTAGGGGTTGGGGATTTAGCTCAGTGGTAGAGCGCTTGGCCTAGCAAGCGCAAGGCCCTGGGTTCGGTCCCCAGCTCCGAAAAAAAGAAAAAAAGAAAAAAAAAAAAAGAAGAAGTTGATTTTAGTGTCAAGTGAGCAATCCGGATCTAGTTTCAGTCTACAAATGGAAACGGCTTTCCCCAGCACCATCTATTAAAATGGCTGTCTTTTCTAATACAAGTTTTAAAGCCTTTGACAAAGAGTAGATGACTGTTGGGGCTGAAGACGTGACACGGCTGTCGAGAACACTCACGGGCTGTTCCCGAGGACCTGGGTTCAGTTCCCAGCACTCACATGGTGACTAACAACCGTCTGCAGCTCCAGTTCCAGGGGTTCCAGGGATGGCCTCATCGGGCCTCTGTGGGCACTGCATGCATGCCGCACACAGACACACATGCAGGGAAAACGCCTACACATATAAAAATAAAAATAAGCCTTTTAAGTAGGCGGCTGTGACTGTGGTTTATGGCTAGGTCTCCTTCTGCTGCAGAGATCTGCGTGTCTGCTGCAGGCTTACGCCATGCTGTCCCATTACTTTGACTCTTATATAATCTGCAGTGTCTCCAGCATTGTTCTTCCCCACGGGATTCCCTTAGCTATCCGCAGTACTTAGTGCTTCCATGTAAGTTTTGAAATAGTTTTTACTGGTTCTGTGAAGGATTTGTGAGGAGGGCTTTGGTGGAGATCGCACTGAATCCATAGATCATGGATAATACAGCCAGTTCCATTTTCACACCATTTAGTCTTTCGATCCATGAGCGGGGCAAGTCCATCTTCTAGAATCGTCTCCAATTTACTTCTTCTATGTCTTTAGGTTTTTCATTGTCGAACCCTTCCACCTCTTTTTATTCCTAGGTATTTTTTTCTTAAAGCTATCGTGAATGAGTGCCCACCCCCCACGCCTCCCATGTCTCTCTTGGCAAACTCATTATGTACATGTGCAATGCAGTTCTGTGTGTTGATTTAGTATCCTAATGCTTGGCTGAAAGAAGCTGTTGTCTAAGGCTTGTCTTTCAGAGTCTTTAAGACCTTTCAAGCACAAATCATTTAACCCACAAAAAAGGAATAGTTGGCTTCTTCCTTTCCTGTTTACCTTTTATTGATTTTTGAATCTTGCCTTATTACTCTTGCTAAGAAATTGGGCACTAAACTGAAGTAGAGTGGACACTGGGTTTAGAGGAAATTATCTTAAAATGTCCTCATTAAGTATAATGTCGGGCATGGGTTTGTCATATATAGCCTTTATTGCATTGTGATATGTTCCTTATGTCCCTAATTTCTGCAGGAATTTGATCATGAATAGAAATTTCCTTTATCAAAGAATTTTCTGCTATGATTGAGATGGGACTGAAACTGATCCTCTGATCACATGGCTTCTCTTCTTTAATGTATCTTATACTTAGTCATTTGCATATGCCTAAACGTATTAATATACTTACTGATTTGCATAACCTTGCCTAATCAGAATGAAACCAACTTTGTTATGGTATATGATCTTTTTAATATTTTCTTGAATTCTGTCTACAAGAATTTGATTGAGTTTTCATAGTCAGGCTCATTAAGAAACCTTGGTATGTAGTGGTTTTGCTTGTGTTTTTATCTGTTTTTGGTATCATTGTAATGCTGGCTTTGTAGATTAAATCTGATAGTATTCTCTTACTTGTGGTGTGGGGTGTGTGTGTGTGTGTGTGTGTGTGTGTGTGTGTGTGTGTGTGTACATACATGTGAAAGCCAAAGAAAATGTTGGGTGTCTTCCACTACAACTTTATTTTTTGAGAGAGTCCTTCATTGAACCCTTGTTATTTCAACTAAGCTGGGTGATTGGCATACTCTCAGGATTTACCTACACCCCCACCTCCACCACCACCACCACCACCACCACCACCACCACCACCACCACCACCACCACCACCACCACCACCACCACCACCACCACCACCACTACCACCACCACCACCACCACCACCACCACCACCACCACCACCACCACAATCACACCCTCAACTACTACACCAACCACCACCACCACCACCACCACCCACCACCATAATTGCCTCCATTATAGGCACACAGGACTGTGTCTGACGTTTTATAGAGATGGTGAAGATGTGAATCCTTGCTTTCATAGGAAGGGCTCTTATCCACTGAGCCGTGCCCGGCCTCCTTTCCTTCCAGTTTCAGGGTGAAGACTGCAGAGCCTTGGTATTGGTACCATTTGGCTGTAAGTCAATCTAGTTCTGGCTTTTTGTTTTTGTTGTTGAGAGATTTCTTTTCATTGCTGCTCTAATATTGATTATTACAGCCCATTTAAGTTTTTAAGATGTCTTTGTGATCTAATTTTGGTAGGTCATCTGTGTTGAGGAATTTAAAAACCTGGTAGCACTTTGCAGATTTATTTGAATTTTCTGAACTAAGAAGCTTGTGAAAAAAGAATTAATATTTACAGTTTTCACCTGATAAATGAGGGAAAGTGAGAAAATGCAACAACGTTCTCAGTATCTGCTGATAAATTCTTTTAAAAATATGTTTATGCTTCCCTCATATATCACATCCTGACCGCAGTTCCCCCCTTCCTCCTTCCCAGTGCTCCCCCACATGCGCATTCATTGTTTCTATGTTTCCCTTGAGAAAATGGCAGGCCTCCCATGGATCTCAACCAAACATGTCCTGTCAAGTTGCAGTAAGAATAGGCACCTCCTGTCACATTAAGGCTGGATGAGTCAGCACAATATGAGGTAAAGGTCCCAAGAACAGATGAAACAGTCAGAGATAGTCCCTGCGTCCACCGTTAGACGTCCCACAGGAAGACCAAGCTGCACAAGGGTAACATATATGAACATATATGCAGTGGGCCCAGGTCAGACCCATACAGGCTCCCTGGTTGGTGGTTCAGTCTTTCTGAGCTCCTATGAGCCCAGATCAGTTGGTTCTGTGGGTTTTCTTATGCTGCTGTAGACCCCCCTGGATCCTACAATCCTTCCTCCCCTCTTCAGCAGGAATCTCTGAACTCTGCCTAACGTTTGGCTGTGGATCTCTGCATCTGTTTCCATCAGCTGCTGGATGAAGCCTCTCTGATGGCAACTGGGTTAGGCACCAATCTGGGTAGAGCAGAATAACATTAGGGATCATTTCATTGATTGATTTTTTTTCCCTAGCCATGTATCCTAGCTTTCTGAGCTCTCCAGATTTTGAGTTCTGGCTCTCCAGGCAGTGTCAGGGGGTGGCTCCCTCTCATGGCATGAGTCTCAAGCTGGACCAATCACTGTTTGCAACTTCCATGAATTCTGTGCAACCTTTACCCCAACACATCTTATAGGCAGAGCAAATTGTAGGTGGAAGGTTTTGAGGCTGGGTGGGGGGTCCCAGTCCCTCCACTTGCTAGGTTACAGGACATGACCAGCTCAGGCTCCATATCCCCCATTACTAGGAGTCTTAGGTAGGGTCACCCTCATAGATCCCTGGGACTCTCCATTACACTAGGTTTCTCGCTTGTCTCCAAGATGATCTCCAATTCACATTGTCCTTCGCAGCATTCTCCCCCTCTACCCTCCCCTCTTCTGTTTTCATCCCCACCCATCCCCGCAGACCACCCACAAGATCTATTTTACTTCCCCTTTCCAGGGAAATTCATGTGCCCCGCCCCCACTGAGCTTTCCTTGTTACTTGATTTCTCTGGGTCTGTGGAGTATGTAGCATGATTACCCTCACTTTTCAGCTAATATAAGTGAATACATACCATGTTTGTCTTTCTGGGCCTGGGTTAATTCACTCAGGATGATTTTTTTTCCTAGATCTATATCCATTTGCATGCAAATGCCATAATGTCATTTTTTTAAACAGGTAAACATATCATGTTTCTTTATCCAGTCTTGGGTTGAGGGACATCTAGATTGTTTCTGGTTTCTGGTCATTATGAATAAAGCTGCTATGAACATAGCTGAGCAAGTCTCCTTGTGGTAGGATAGTGTCCTTTGGGTATATGCACAGGAGTAGTATGGCTGGGTTTGAGGTAGATCCATTCCCAATTTTCTAAGATACCATCATATGGGTTTCCAAAGTGGCTGTAAAAGTTTGCCCTCTCACCAGCAATGGAGGACTGTTCTGCTCGTTCTATATTCTTGCCTGCATGAGCTGTTGTGTTTCTTACATAAGATTTTCACCTCAGAATAACTTTGATTTACATGTCCCTGACGTTGAACTTTTCCTTAAGTGCTTCTCAGTCATTAGAGATTCCTCCACTGAGGATTCTCTGTTTAGATCTATACCTTATTTTTAAAATGGGTTAATTGTTGTTGTTTTTAAATGTCTAGTTTCTTGAGTTCCTTATTTATTTTGGAAGGTAGCCCTCTGTCAGATGTGGAATTGGTGAAAATCATTTTACCAGTCTGTAGGCTGTCATTTTGTCCTACCAACAGTGTCTTTTTCCTTACTGAAGCGTTTAAGTTTCATGAGGTCCCACTTATTAATTGTTGATTGAGACTAAGTTGTCAGTGTTCTGTTCAGGAAGTTGTCTCCTGTGCCAATGTGTTCCAGGCTATTCTTCACTTTCTTTTCTATCAGGTTCAGTGTATTTGGTTTAGTGTTGGAGTCTTTTATCCACTTGGACCTTTGTGCAGAATGAAATGGATCTTCGACATGCTGACATGCAGTTCGATCAGGACCATTTGTTGAAGATGTTCCATTGCATAACTTTGGCGTTTTTGTCATAAATCATGTGTCCTTGGGTTTATGGATTTATGTCCAGGTCTTCGATTTGATTTCATTGATCAACCTGTCTGTCTTTATCCCAATGCAATGTGGTTTTTTATTGCTATACCTCTGTGGTGCAGCTTGAAATCAGGATGGACATAACCCTGGAGGTTCTCTTATTGTACAGAATTGTTTTAGCTACCCTAGGTTTGGTTTGGTTTTGTTTTTCCATATGAATCTGAGTACTGTTCTCTCAAGATCTATAAAAAAATGTATTGGAATTTTAATGGGGATTGTGTTGAATCTGTAGATTGCTTTTGGTAAGATGGCCATTTTTACTGTTAATACTACTGATCCATGAGCATGGAAGATCTTTCCATCTTCTGATATCTTCTTCAACTACTTTTTGAAGTTCTTGCCACACAGGTCTTTTATTTGCTTGGTTAGAGTTACACCAAGATATTTTATATCATTTGTGGCTATTGTAAAGGTGTGCTTTTAAGCTGCTAGTATGAGATCTCTCTAATTTATTTAAAAGGCTCTTATTGCTATGAACTTTCCTCTAAGCATCATTTTCACTGTGCCCATGAGTTTGCGAGTGCTGTGCCTTCATTTTCATTGAAGTCTACAAAGTCTTTAATTTCTTTCTTCATTTCTGCTTTGACCTGGGGGTCATTCAGTAGAAAGTTGTTCAGTTTATAGTCAGTCTTTCTGCTGTTTCTCTTGTTATTTTTTAAATACAGCTTTAATCTGTAGTGGTCTGATAGAATACAGGGGATTATTTCAATTTTCTTGTATTTGTTGAGATTTGCTTTCTGACCAAATTTGTGGTGAGTTTTGGAGAAGGTTCCATGGGGTATTGAGAAGAATGCATATTCTTTTGTGTTTGCATGAAATGTTCTGTAGAAATCTGTTAGGTCCATTTTAGTCATAACGTTTGTTAGTTTCATTATTTCTATATTTAGTTTCTGTCTCAATGACCTGTCCATCGGTGGGAGTTGGATGTTTAAGCCTCCCACTGTTAATGTGGTACATCTCAAGTGTGATTCAAGCTTTAGTAATTTTTTTTTACAAATGTGGGTGCCCTTAGTTTGGGGCATAAATGTTCAGAATTGAAATAAAATCTTGCTGGATTTTTTCCTTTAGTGAATGTGAAATGTCTTTTACCATCTCTTTTGATTAATTTTGATTGGAAGTCTATTTTGTTTGATATTAAAAAGACTACACCAGCTTGTTTTTTGGGTCCGTTTGCTTGGAAAAATCTTTTTCCAACCCTTTACTCTAAGGTGATGTCTATCTTTGATATTGAAGTACATTTCTTGTATCTAGCAGAAGATCCTGATTTTGTATCCATTATGTTAGCCTGTGTCTTTTTATTTGGAAATTGAACCCACTTATTGAGCTATATTAATGATCAATGATTGTTAATTTCTGTTATTTTGTTGTTGGTAGTAATAAGAGTAATGAGAGAGAGAGAGAGAGTCTGTGTGTGTGTGTGTGTGTGTGTGTATGTGTGTCTGTGTGTGTGTCTGTGTCTGTGTTTCAGATCTTTTGGTTTTGCTGGTGTGAAGTTATTTATTTCCTGTTTTTGAGAGGGGTAGTTAATCTCTTTGGGTAGAAGTTTTCCTTCTAGTACCTCCTGCATGTCTGGATTTATGGATAGATGTTATTTGAATTTGACTTTGTTATGGAAATCTTAGATTTGTTTTGTTTTGTTTGTTTTTCATTGATGGTGATTTAAAATTTTGCTGGGTATTGTGATCTGGGTAGGCATCTCTGGTCTCTTGGAGTCTGCAAGACATCTGTCAAGTCTTTCTGGCTTTTAGAGTCTCTGTAGAGAAGCTGGGTGTCATTCTAATAGGTCTGCTCTTGTATGTTACTTGACCTTTTTCTTTTGGAGGTCTTAATATTTTTTCTTTGTTCTATATGCTTAGTGTTTTGATTATGTGGTGGGGGGACTTTCCTTTCTGGTCCAATCTGTTTGGTGTTTTGTAAGCTTCTCGTACCTTTATAAGCAGCTTCTCCTTAAGTTAAAAAAATTTTCCTCTATGATTTTGTTGAAAACATTTTCTGGGCCTTTGAGCTGGGAATCTTCTCCTTCTTCTTTTCCCATTATTATAGATTTGGTGTTTTCATAGTAACCCTTATTTTCTGGATGTTTTTGTGTCAGAAACTATTTAGATTTAATAATTTCTTTGGCCAATGCATCCATTTCTTCTATTGTGTCTTCAAGATGTCGGATTCTTTCTTCCATCTCTTGTATTCTGTTGGTGATGCTTGCATCTATAGCTCCTGTTCACTTACCTAGATTTTCCATCTTCAGGAATCCTTCAATTTTGTTTTCTTTATTGCCTTTATTTCCATTTTCAGGTCTTGAACAGTTTTATTCACTTCCTTCACCTGTCTGTTTGTATGTTTCTGGATTTTTAAAAGGTGTTTATTTATTTCCTCTTTAAGGGCCTCTATCATCTTCGCAAGGTTGGTTTTAAGGTTATTTTCTTGTGCTTCAGCTGTGTTGGAATATCCAGGGTTTGCTGCAGTAGGACAGCTGGGCTCTGGTGGCTCTGCGTTGCCATGGCTGTTTTTGATTGTGGTCTTATGCTGGCTTCCAAGCATCTGGGTTTGGGGTAATTATAGGTTTAGGTATCAATTTGAGTTTGTCTTCGTTGGATAGATGTTTCCCCCTTGGTTTGTGTTTCCTTTCTGGTCTTCTTGCCTGAATGGCCTATGGTTCTGGTGAACTTCAAGTCCTAGGTCCAGTAGGGTGTCTCCACTGTTGGGTGCATGTGGGGTACTGGTGTGGCCTCTAGAAGAGCAGTGGGCTTCTGCCAGAGTTGTAGACCAGGGTATGAAGATGAGGGGAAGGGGTGCTATTGGGGAAGCTGAGCAGGCTCTATGGAAGCTTTGAGTGTCTGCGTGCATGGTCTTACCATGACTTTTGGATACCAGTGAGGCCTCCAGTAGAACAGTGGGCCTCTGTGTAGTTACGGGCTGGGATCCTGTTGAGGAATTTCTCAATTGCTTCTAGGCTTCCTGGTTTTTTATAATTTAAGTTTTCAAAACACACTCCTAATAGTTCTCTGTACTTTATTGGCATTTGTAATAATGTCTCATTTTTTACCTCTAATCTTAGTTATTTGGATCTCCTCTCTTTCTTTTGATTAGGCTAGAAGTTTGTCGGTCTTATTTATTTTGAAAGAACCAGCTCATTTTGATTGACTTTTTGTACTATTTTCATTAATTTCTCCTCTGATGTTTGCTATTTATCATATATTACCTTTTATTATAGATTGTTCTGTTTTTCTAAGAACTTGAGATACATTATTGTGTTGTTTATTTGTTATGTTTTTACATTTATGTATTGAATTCACAATTCCAGGCCTTGACCTCAGGTTTATCTCAAGTGTTTAGGATCCAGAGCAACACAAATCAGCCCACACCATATCCAATGTCCAATTAAAGGTAGAAAGCAAGGTAAAAATATATTCTATTTTCTGCTTTCTCAAATACACTGTCATAGTAATTTAAATAGTGTTAAAGTGAATGAAAAGATTTATGTGTCAATTGAAGTCATTAAATAAAACAAGTGAATTCCATTATCATATGTATCTATACATAGACCAGTAATATTTGGATAAGAAATAAAACTGTATATTTTATGAATTATTATGTGTTTGTTCCATTGAACGTTCCCTGTTGCTTCAGTTTCAATATAATCACTAAAAATGACATGGTCAAGATTTTCATGTTATTTTGCTTTATTAACAAAAATGTCACACAGACAAACCTTGATTTATTACTGTTTGTGAGTAGACTTCAATCGCAGTTTGAAGACTTTTTCTGCTGAGAAAATAGAACATAATTTGACTAATGCCATAATAAGATTTACAAATGAATTATATATATATATGTGTATATATATATATATTTCATGTTCAAATATTATAGTTATATATCTTATTACTATATCTGTTGTGGTTTGCCCTGAAGTTATCTGTATTTTGATGCTAATTCCACTGCCCCAAGGACAGCTACCTAGTCACATACTCAGGACTCAGATGATGTCACCAGAACCTTCTCCCCATTGAATTTGGAAAATACAGGTGAGGGGCAGGTACAGGATAGAAGGAGGCCTGTCATTGGAGGAGAAGGAAGGATGGGTGGGAGAGAAGTTTGAAGGAGGAGGGAGACTGGAAAAAAGAGAAGAGACAGGAGGGAGGGAGAGAAGCCGTGGCAGGACAATATGGCAGGTGACGTTAAGATTCCACTCTATACCTTTACAGGTTGTTACAAATGTTTTTAAGGGATGGATGTGTATTGGGCTTTGTATGTTTAGGTGGGAAATTATCTTATCAACTGGGCCAAAGGTTATTGTGTTGTGTGTTCTTTTATGTGACGGTTTGAGTGGAAAGTGTGCGGCAGCTGGAGACACTGGGCTGCCGCCACAGAGTTGGGATGTTTTTCCGCCAAGATATCTAGAAGACATCTTGGGGCACCGTGGTGCCAACCTAGTGGCGGTAAAAGGCAACCCTACATTTTTTATTTTTTATATTTTTACAACAACATAAATCTGTTAAGACATATATTATCTTATATCTGTTATAGCAGATATAAGATATTGGCATTAATACTCTATATATCACCATATTATTTGTGCTACAACTTCTGCTATTCTTTAAAGCAATAGCTAAGTCCATTTAACAGTGTAAAAAATGTATGGGTTTGAAGCTTAGATCTGCATTCACACAGGCTGAGTAGTCCTTGTCCAAAATGCTCAGAACCAGAAGTGTTTCTGATTTTTCTCAGATTTTGAAATATTCATTTATATATACTTATAACTTATAAAATAGATACTTATAATAATATATGTGGGCTGGGACACAGGTGAAAACATAAGATTCACTTATTTTTCATGTGCATTTTATGCACATAACCTGAAAATAATTTCGTATGCTATTCAAATTAAATTAACTTACTTGCGTGTGCATGTGTAATTATGTGTGGTGCAGGTGCAGAGGTCAGAGGACGGCCTGCTGGAGTGTCTTCTTTCTGTCTGTCATGTTGGTTCCGGAGGTTGAACTCAGGTCACCAGTTTTGACAGCATGAGTCTTTACCCACTGAGTCAACTTACCAGCCCAGTAAGATTATTTTTAGTGTGCCTGCATTTTAAAAATCTTCCCTCATACACTTCATCTGAACACAGCTTCTCCTCCTTCCACTACCCCCAGTTACCCACACATACTTCCCCATCCCCCAGATCCACTGCTCCTCCATCTCCCTTCAGAAAGGAGCAGTCCTCCCAGTGATGTCAAATGAACACAGCATAACAAGTTACAATAAGAATAAGTACAAACCCTCATCTCAAGATATGCCTGCATATTTATTGCATTGCCTTGTGAGGCAATATGAAGGATTTTGCACTTGTCATGTCATGTCAGTGCTAAAATTTCAGATTTTAGAGCATTTTTTTAATTTTGAAGTTTTATATCAGGGGTGTTCAGCCTGTTCAAATCTGAGTGATATGAACTATTTAAAACCCGATCTCTACATCCCTGTGCAACTATTCTAAACATTATGCCACCTTGTGAGTACAGCTCTGGACCACAGATCAGGGCAAGAAAGGAAGCAAGGAAACGGACAATGCTTCTAGAGCCTTTCACCGTAACACGAATCTGCTCATTCGTGCTAATTAGGAGGCAGAGTTTGACAAGTTCACATCTTTGTGTTTTCACTCATCTAGGTGTTTCTGCTGTTTAAATTATCACCTGATTCTAAGTAGTATGTGTCATTAGTATCCATAGTGACTCAACCCACATACCTTTGTGTCATTTGAACAATTGACATTTTTCTCTCTCTCTGAATTTAAACACACACACACACACACACACACACACCACACACACACACACCACACACACACACACCAAACATAACACACACCACACATAACACACAACACACAACACACACAAAGTTTTTGACTTTTGTTTTGAGGACATCAAGCAGATTTGGAGAATACTTTTCTGAGGTTGAATGTCGTTAATCAAGAAAATAAGCGTTGAAAGTCGCTAAACGACAGAGGCGCTCTTGTGTTCTCAGTCCCCCTTCCCAGCCAGAGCTGTATTGTTGCAGCAATGCTGAGAGTCACCGCACAAAGGGGCAGGCGCTTTACATGAGTTCTGTGGGAGAGGCTCGCCAGCGTTTTCACTAGATTCGCTCATCATCAGTTTTTCATGGTTAAAGAAATATCAGAAAGGAGTGACAGAGACGCCTCCGTGGTTAAGGGTGCATGAGGCCTCTGCAGAGGAAGTCAGCTTGGTTCCCAGCACCCGTATCTGGCAGTTTATAACTGCCTGTAACTTCAGCTCCAGAGGATCCAACTCCTCTGGCTTCCTCAGACACCTGCAGTCAGTCATACTCACACACCCACACGCAAACAAAATACACATTGGAAAAAAAAAACCTCTTGAAAAAGAAATGTGAAAAAGTAGTTCTATTTAGTACATACTATATTTTGAAGTGTTGCTATAAGCATTTTATATACATTGTGATATTTTGTTCTAAAATAATGAACAAAGGCAGGTGAGATGGCTCAGAGGGTTAGGTCTCTTGCCAGCAAGCTCAGCAATCTGAGTTCAGTCTGCAGAACCTACATAGTGGAAGGAGAAAACTGAATCCTATATACAAATGTGTGCACACACACTCACACACACACACACACCACACACACTGACACTCACATACACACACACCACCCAATCACACACACACACACACACACCGTATACACACACCGCAACCACACACCCCCCCCACACACACACACACACCTCACACACACACAGACCCACCACACACACACACACACACACCACACACACACACACTCCACACACACACACACATACACCTCACACAACACACACACACACACACACACCACACACACACACACACCACACACACACACACACACACACACACACACACACACACACTCACACACACACCACACACACCACACACACACACACACCACACACACCACACAACACACACCACACACACACACACACACACACACACAGACACACACACTCACACACACACTCACACACATTCACTCATACACACACATATACTCACTCATACACACACATACACTCACACACTCACACACACATTACAATATGATCCATCAGTAACATTTCTATTCCTTTTCTCATAACTGGAAAACTTGAGTTGCACAAAGCTAGGTGACTTGCTTCAGGTCACAAACCCAGGGAGTGTTGTCTGTAGTGACCCTGGAGCCATCACGTGAAAGGTGTTCTTAGAAATGCTCTTTTTATTTCATAATGTCTCCCATTCTTTTTTTTACATTTTTAATTTAAATAGAAAAAAAACATAAAAATGTGTACATTTATGGCTCCATGTGATATACGTGTACTAAAAATATACTGCTCAGATCAGAGGAAACGTATCTATATCTTCTAGCACTTACTATTCTTTTATGTTATTCAAAAGTCATTTGCTTAGCATTTGGGGAATGTTTTTACACATACTTTTATCCATATTTGTTCTACCTTGTGGTAGCACATCAGAGCATTCATCTTCCTACTTTATAACCCAATGATGGAACCTTTCCTCGGTCCTCCCTGCTCCCTGCTCTCCTCAACCACTGACGGCCACCACTCCATTCCAACTTCTATGAGATCAACTTTTTCATATGTCACACATGAGTAAGATGGCCTAAAGGGTTTTTCTTTCTCTCTCTCTCTCTCTCTCTCTCTCTCTCTTCTCTCTCTCTCTTCTTTTTCTCTCTTTTTTTGATTTCTTTTTTTCTTTTTTTGATCTATGTAAAGGAGCCATAGAACAGTGGGTTTAAGCTGGAAGGAGCACCCTGGGCCATGATGAGACTGTTTACATGGGAAGAAAAAGCCATAAACAGTGGCGAGAGTTGTTAAACTTGAAAGAACACCAAAGCAGAGTGAGTCTTGGAGAGATTGAATGCCAATGAGTCAAGGCATTAGGAGGTGACAAATGTTGAGGTTGGCTGTGGGAAGGAAATGCAAAACGGGAAGAAAAATTTACATGTTTGTTAACAGAATTTTTGGGAAGTGTCTCTCTCTGGTAACCTCACTTTTCCCTACCAACAAGGAATGAGGACTTCTGCTGGTAAACAAGGGTGTGTGTGTTGTGAAGTCTACATTTAAAAGATGGGGATAGAGGAAGTTTAAGCTGTTCGTTGTATAGAGAATAACGCCTCCATGAGCTGACTCCGTTCGGTACATGTGATGTGGCTGTGCGGTTTCCTCCAGCAGCACTTAGAAATGCTGTGTGGGCAGAGAAGACAGACAGCTGGGTGGGGCTCTGAAAGGCTGTCATGTGTGGGAGGAAACAAGTTAGAAATATTGATAAGACGGGGATGAAGTGGTAACCCATAAGGTGTAGACTCCATCGGGAGGAAAGACAACAGGGACATCAAGAGACTGGAGGCCCGAGGGAGTGGGGAGGTCTGAGGGGAAGGCAGGGACATCCTCCTGGAGATGGGGGTAGGGGATGGGGGAAAGAGGTATGGGATATGGAACAGTCAGAGGTAGACCGGGAGGGGGATAAAGTCTGGACTGTAAAAAATGACCAATTTTTTAAAAAATGCACTACAAAAACAAACATACATACATACATACACACATACATACATACATACACACACGTGAGGAAGTGAAGAAGGCCTGGGAGTGTGCTTGAGACATGAAGAGAGTTGCACACTGCTGCAGGACAGTTTAACTATGTTAGGAGATAATTAACAGTACAGATTTTTAACATAAGCTTCACAAGGTAGCAAGTAGGTCTAGATTATGACAACTTTAGGGTATCATGCTGGGAAAAGGGGTTATCTCTGGAAATGAGAAGATAGACTGAGGAAGCAGGCAAATGGATGGTGCCTTACTTGGCTGCCATAGTGAGATGTCACACAGAGGCTCATTTAAACAGTAAGTATGTGTTTCTCGTACATGCCAACAGGCTTGACTTGAGGCTAATGTCCTTGTCTCATAAGTGGTCAGATTCTCTTGTGCCTTCTCATGGTCTTTCCTCTGTGAGTGCGTGTGTCTACTCTTTCAATGAATCTAGTTACAGTCAATATTCAGTTAATAGAAAACCACAATGACTTCACTTAACTTTAATTAGCTTTGGAAGGTCCTTACCTAAAACTAACCCCCAGTCTGAGTTGTTGGGACATATGCTCACCATAAGCTGGGTGAGCATATGAATGTGAGGATATAAGATTCAATCTATAGTTAGAAGACCTTCCAGAGAAGAGTCACCAGAATGATGGGGGCTTGCAGAGCAGAGATAAGGAAGCTGAATAAGGTTCCAGACTCTTCCAAAACGAAAGTAACTCATCAACTTTCTACTATTTCATTAAAGCTGTGGGTCCTTTCATTCCATTTAAGATTCCAAACCATTTTCATCTCCCAATGTTTGGAGGTTTTTTGCTTGTTTTTTGTTTTCACAGATCCACAGTGCTTTTTGGCATAGTGTTAATTTTTGTCTTTTTACTGGGTTTGGCTTTAACATGCCCTGTCCCTTCAGATGTGATTTCTCATTGGCTGTGCAGCAGATGGGGAGGTGAAGAGTTCCTAACCATCATGCCCTGTGTCTGAAATATCCATCTCAAACAATAACGGAAGAAGGGAGGACCCACCCTTACCCTACAGCTGGATTCTCTGACACACTGAACACAGAGAAGTTACAAAACAATCTACAACATACTCTGCTAGAGCTTGCCCCTTCTCTGCCCTTCTTTGTCACAATAAAAAATAGCATCTACCACTTATCCAATAAAACATTGAACCAGTAATTATGCTTTGTGCTCTGTATCCGTTACACTGTGTAACAGTAACAGTGACCCTGAATAATGGAAAGGTTGGGGTATCTGCTCAGAGTCATCTAGGTAGTAAGTGTCAAAGTCAGCCTAACTATAGATCACCGTTTTTAATCTCAGTGTTTCAACTATGGAGATAAAATGTGCCCAGAGACAAGGCGGGGTTGCCAATCTCACTTCCTTCCAAAGTTCTTGTGACTTGATGTAGAAAGTACAAGAGAAGGAGCACAGTGTGTCTCAGCAGACACTTCTATCTCCAGTTACTGTAAACCCAGGCTTTCCACGTCTTTCGGGTCTGAGAACAGTTGGCCCATCCTCCTTCAAGAGGCAGAGGTTGGTCAGGCCACAAGCAGCTTCCTCAATCTGCATCAACTTGGCTGTGGAAATGGGTAATTTCCTCATAAGTTTTAGCAACAGATTATCTGTTGGGTTTTCTTTTTAATGTATAACAGTGTAAGGTTTTGTCTTTGTCAGTAAATTTTATAAAGATTCTAGCGGGAGTTTGAGAACACGGAAAGAGGGGCTGTTGAATTCTACACCACTAAATCATAGGATCCCCTACACCACCTCACTTGCTTTGATGGCCCTCTCCTGGGACTGGCAAGATGGCTCAGTAGATAAAAGCACTTGCCACACAGGCTGATGACCAGGGTTCAGTCCTCCAAACAGACAGTAGCAAGAGAGAACCAGCTCCCTAAAGTATCTTCTGAGAGAAAGAGAGAGAGAGAGAGAGAGAGAGAGAGAGAGAGAGAAACAGACAGAGACATACAGAGACATGAGACAAAGTAAACACCATTTATTACATTCTCCATTATCTCACGAAATTATTGGTGCCTTTGACAATCTGATGTTTGGCATAGCTGAGCTGATTCCAGGAGGGATATTAATGTTGAAATATACTGAGGATCCACCTACACATTTATTAAGTAGGCTTTCCCTCTTTGCAGGTAATTTGGGCCTCAGAACCTTGGAAGCAGTCTGGCGGAGTACAAAAGGTGATTCTCTGCTATAGAAATCTGCTTGTGTCACTCGCGCTTCGCTCAGTGTGGGTTTAATAACCAAAATTCCCGAAGCACAAAAGATTCACCATGAATGATGACAAACTCCGACTCTGTCTGCATTTACTTTCTTGCAATTCCTAAAAGCCACTCTTCCTTTGTAAAGATAGGAAAAGGACTCTGTCACGCAAAACACCTTCATTTGACCTACTGATCCTCCAAATGAACGCCAGCTGCTGAGGAAAACCTACCACAAGTCAGCCGCAGGCATCAGCAACTTCCTTTGCTGTTCACAAGGAGATGTTCAGTCGGTGGAGACTTTCTTCACACTGTGCACACGTCTCACGTGGTATACACAATGTACATTTACTCTCTAAGGTATATGGAGGCTGTCTATGATTGGCTATTCCCTATCAACTATCGTGGCTATTCATCCTGTAAAAAATAATAAAAATTATGTATATATAAATTAATAAACATATAACAAAAATTTTAAGCAGGAAATTTTTATTTGCCCTTTAAATTCTTAGTATTTTGACACATTTCACTGCTAAATAAAACTGTTTTTAATTTAAGCTAAGAAAACTAATTGGTAGCAGATACTAAAAGTTCTTGTAAGTTGTTTCAAGTGTTAGTTCTGGGAATAGCGTTTTTATAGTTTTTCATATTGATTTGCCTCTGAGACAAACCGCAACAAGAAAGCAGGTGATAAGCCTTTGTTAGTGCCTCTCTGGGAGAAAATGCTGTAACTACAGACTACTGTTGATAAACAGATTTTGAATTAATTAGTTCTGCATAATTATGTGAGACATCAACTCTCTAAAACCAAATGCAACTGGTCTTAGACTGTCTTACATACAAAAAAAGAAGAGAAAAGGGTGTCTTACAATTGCTCTTCTTAAGAAAGATTTAAAGGTTGGGCTTAATAGTGTGAAAGCAATGACTGATGTTTTTAAAAGACCTGTTTCGTTAAGACATTGCATTATCACTCGAATTATGAAATGGGATACAAAGGTTTGCCTTGTATGAATTGCTACCATCCATGACAGAACTGGGACGGGGAGATGCTAATCTCCTGCCAGAGTGACTTCCTGAGAAAATGACCCATTGCTTTTAAGAGTTTTGAGCCAGGACAGGTGGCACAGGGCCTTAATGCCAGCTACTTGGGTACCAGAAGTGCCAAGGACCAACCTTAGCTTAGAGAAGGGTTTTGAGAGAAGGGTGTTTGAGAGCTGCATAACGAACAACTCAAAGTCAAATTGTGGGTTACAAGCTGAAGAAAACCTATATCCTGCTCTAGCCAGTTTTCCAAACTGCTCCCTCTCTCTTTCTCTGTATTCTGCTAGACACAGCCTTCTCTTGCTGTTCTAAAATCTCTCTGGATAGCTCCTCTCTTGCAGGTCAAAAGCCTAGTCATTTATTTACATATCAATCAGTCATTACTCCAGGTTCCCTTTTGATTATCCCATGAATGAGTATCCCATAATCCCAGCCATCTGATTCTTAGAAAAAGTGAGGTGGAATCTCAGGGTTGTTTTGATTTGCATTTCCCTGATGACTAAGGATGTTGAACATTTCTTTAAGTACTTCTCAGCCATTTGATATACCTCAGCTGAGAATTCTTTGTTTAGTTCTGCACCCCATTTTTAATAGGGTTATTTGGCTCTCTAGAATCTAATTTCTTGAGTTCTTTGTATATATTGGATATTAGCCCTCTATCAGATGTAGGATTGGGAAAGATCTTTTCCCAATCTGTTGGTTGCCATTTTGTCCTAACAACAGTGTTCTTTGCCTTACAGAAGCTTTGCGTTTTTCTAAGGTCCCATTTGTCAATTCTTGATTTGAGAGCATAAGACATTGGTGCTTTGTTCACAAAAGTTTCCCCTGTGCCCATGTGATCGAGACTCTTCCCCATTTTTTCTACTATTAGTTGAGTGTACCCGGTTTGATGTGAAGGTCTTGATCCACTTGGACTTAAGCTTTGTACAGGGCGATAAGAATGGATTGATCTGCATTCTTCTACATGCTGACCTCCAGTTGAACCAGAATCATTTGCTGAAAATGCTATCTTTTTTCCACTGGATGGTTTTAGCTCCTTTGTCAAAGATCAAGTGACCATAGATGTGTGGGTTCATTTTTGGGTCTTCAATTCTATTCCACTGATCTATCTGTCTGTCTCTGTACCAACACCATACAATTTTTACCACTACTGCTCTGTAATACTGCTTGAGGTCAAGAATGGTGATTCCCCAAGAAGTTCTTTATTGTTGAGGATAATTTTCACTATCCTGGGTTCTTTGTTATTCCAAATGAATTTGCAAATTGCTCTTTCTAACTCTATGAAGGATTGAGTTGGAATTTTGGTAGGGATAGCATTGAATCTGTAGATTGCTTTTGGCAAAATGGCCATTTTTACTATATTAATCCTGCCAATCCATGAGCATGGGAGGTCTTTCCATCTTCTGAGATCTTCAATTTTTTTCTTCAGAGACTTGAAATTTCTGTCATACAGATCTTTCACTTGCTTGCTTAGAATCACACCGAGGTATTTTATGTTATTTGGGACTATTGTGAAGGGTGTCATTTCCCTAATTTCTTTCTCAGCCTGTTTATCCTTTGAGAAAAGGAAGCTCCTGATTTGTTTGAGTTAGTACCCAGCCACTTTGCTGAAGGTGTTTATCAGGTTTAGTAGTTCTCTGGTGGAACTTTTGGGGTCACTTAAGTACACTATCATATCATCTGCAATTAGTGATATTTTGACTTCTTCCTTTCCAATTTATATCCCCTTGACCTCCTTTTGTTGTCTGATTGCTCTGGCTAGGACTTCAAGTACTATACTGAATAAGTAGGGAGAGAGTGGGCAGCCTTGTCTAGCCCCTGATTTTAGTGGGATTGCTTCAAGTTTCTCTCCATTTAGTTTAATGTTATCTACTGGTTTGCTGTATATTGCTTTTACTATATTTAGGTATGGCCCTTGAATTCCTGATCTTTCCAAGACTTTTATCATGAAGAGGTGTTGAATTTTGTCAAATGCTTTCTTAGCATCTAATGAAATGATCATGTGGTTTTTTTTTTTCTTTGAGTTTGTTTACATAGTGGATTACGTTGATGGGTTTCTGTATATTGAACTATCCCTGCATTCCTAGGATGAAGCCTACTTGATCATGATAGATGATCATTTCGATGTGTTCTTTGATTCAGTTTGCGAGAATTTTATTGGGTATTTTTACAACGATATTCATAAAGGAAATTGGTTTGAAGTTTTATTTCTTTGTTGGGTCTTTGGGTGGTTTAGGTATCAGCATAATTGTGGCTTCATAGAAGGAATTGGGTAGTGTTCCTTCAGTTTCTATTTTGTGGAATAGTTTGGACAAAAAGACAGCAAACACACATTTTTTTTTTAACATTGCAAAAGAATTCAAAGATTCGACTGCCTTTGTAAACTTAGCTGGGTCAGACCTTGCCCTGTGATCACCACTCCCTAAATCTCTTTATTTCCTTCCTTAGTATCTTTCTGACAAGCTGGCTCACAGTGCAGCTTCCTTTAGATCTGTGAAACTTTTTGTACAATTTTATTGCATCCTTATATTTTACATAGTTGAGAAATTATATATTTTGAGCTCGTGTTTTCAGTGTTCTTTCTCACAGCCTTAAGGGCTGTCTTGAAGGTTGCAGCAATCTACCATTTTGCTGAGACATTAGACATACCCTCGCCTCCCAGACTCATGCTGTTTCTGATTATCATGGAGTCATCAACCTTAGCAGAGAGGACATTCCTCAAAAGAGGAATGCAAAAGTATGTATATTATTACATAAACAAGCCTTACTCCCACAGCGTACACCCATTGACACTCAGGCCCATGTCCTGCTGTCTCTGTTCCAGGGGCAGGAACCATGCCATTCTGTCGCTTACATGATCAGACTGGACTCTGCACAAAAGAAAGAAGATCATAGGTTCAAAGCCACCCTGGACTGTGTAGTCAGATCCTATCTCAAAATAAAAGGTAAAGATGAAAATAAGACTGCAGTTATAGCCCAGTAGTAAGATGCTTGCTTAGTATGCACAGGCCCTAGATTCAATCCTTAGTACTACCAAAGGGAGAGTAACTTTTCTACATATTTATAATAAGAAAAGAAAGTAGGAATGGTGGGAGTGGTAAAGGGAGGGAAGGAGGAGGAAGGGAAAGAGGAGGGAGGGAGGAACAATATTATGAACATTTCAGAAGGCAACTAAAATATTTCTCAAAGATATAAAAAGTGGATAAATACATAACAAAACAACACAAAATATTTAATATGGTAAGAGTTTCACTATTAAGACAATTATGGTTAATAGAATTTCATCAAAAAAAGTTCAATTAGATTGTTGCATCTGATTTTTAAAGATATTAGCAATGTAAATAAACATAAAAGCAAGAAAATTACTTAAAATTAAGAAAATTACTTAAAAGACATTTTGGATGGAACAGCTTATCTTGTTGGAAGTTGGTATGTATTGTTAATGTATGATACTTTCACAAAGTGATACTGACTAATGAAGGAATACACTGAATATCAATGAAACACAACAGATAGCTCAAAGATAGACCAGACACAATCAAATTTACCCTAGGGACATAATTTGTATCAAGAAATATTTGCTTTAGTATTTCATTATAATGAAACTTTTTAAAAAGCCAAGCTTTGCTGAGCACACATCTATAGTTATAGTATCTGGAATAAGGATTTAGGAGTATTAGGAGTTCAAAGTCTTCCTAAATTACACATAGTTGTAGCCTGGAATACATGATATGTATTCTTAAAAAGAAAAGGAAAATTTGAAATAGCCAATTAAAACACTTCTTAAACAATGAAGGCATAGCTATATTGATGGTAGAATGCTAGTAAGATAATTAAAAGTATATTTTTAAAAAAATAAATGTGTAGAAAAATAGTCATGAGAAAAACAATAAGAAAATATGTGTTTGGCCAAATGGTATAGACCTGTAGTGCCAGCTACTAATAAAGATGAGGCAGGAGGATTCAGGTACAAGGTCAGTCTTAGTAACTTAACATGTTACCCAAGTGTGTGTGTGTGTGTGTGTGTGTGTGTGTGTTTGACATTTTTGCATTTAAAAATCTCTTTATTTGTGTGCGTGTGTGTGTACATCAATGTCACATGTATGCACAGTCCTCTGAGAACAGAGGAGGGTGTGTAATTCACTAGAGTCAGAAACACAAAAAGTTATGAAGGCCCATGCTGTGGATGCTTGAAACCAGACACAGGACCTCTGGAAGAGCAGCATGTGTTTCTAACTGCTGAGCTATCTCTCCAACCCTTTAACAAAAATCTTAAGGAAATATATGAAATTATTGACATCATATGTGTCTGATACAGCTGTGCTACTTTTCACGGCTGTTTATACTTTTCTAAATTTCAATAATTTCTGGCACCTAAGAGACCTATACCAATCTTCCCTTCAATGAAATAGAAATATAAATGAGAAAGTTTGAAGCATGCTTATTTTATTTCATCTTTGCAGTTACTTTATGGCTATGCAATTCTATTTATACTGAGTTCAGCAACTTCAAATGCAAAGTCAGCCTCCTCTGTTCCTTCAAATTCCAGAGAGCCAAATGTTGTCTTTTCCTTTGGGTACTGCATGATTCACAAATAACCCGCCAGGAGCATTCTAATAAGCCACAGCTAATGTAAGGTAATAATAATTTGCCCTTCTTCCCAGCTGCCATACAATTACATTAAGTCTATGTTATACATCGCAGTAGAAGCTACTGTTCTATAGCAGAATACCACTGGTGTTCTCAATACCAGAATATTAAATGAAGGAAATTAATGGTATACATTTGTATCATTTCAAAGTCATTTAGCTTGAAACTGACAGATAATTCCTAATTCCAAATCTATTTAAGTAATAAAAAAAAAAAAAAAAAGGAAATGTGTTATCCCACACAAGAAGTCTGGAGCATGGCTGGGGGCTCCAGGAAATCTGAGCAATGGCTGGGTGGTCACACCTCTTTACTCAGACACTGTTAGTTTCAGCTTGATTTCCAGGCTGGTTCTCTCCCTGGGATCAGGGAGGCTATGTGATTTCGTTTATAAAAATTCAAAAGGCATAAAATACACCGTTTCTTACTTTGTCTCCTTAGAAGCAAGGAGACTTCTCACAGATGCCTCATCGGTCCACTCGCCTCTCTTTGGCCATGTCAGAATCATGCAGCCATTTTAAACCACAGCAAGGAGAAGGAAACTGACATAAGCGTAGATCAGGTAGGCTCAGTTCCTCTGAAGCTTCGAGTGGGTACTTAATGAACACACATACTGGTGTGGGGGAAAGGGCGGGGGCAGTGGAGGCTGTGAGGTAGTGCATGTGGCATGCATGATAAGTGTGCAGTGAAGCTCGTTTGGACCCTCCACATTGTTAATGACTATAGTGAAGCCTGTGATGGATGCTAAGGGTGAAGTGGAAAGGACCAATCCTTTCTCTTTCAGAATCTGAAGGTTTAGGAGGTAAGCTGCACAATCACTCAGGCAGTTACAACGCTGTGCTAAAATTATGGGGTCAAAAACACTCTTTGGATGGGTGACTTAATCAGTTTTGATTCACAAAGGATGCTCCATATCATTTGGTCCAGAATGAGAAGGACACGTCCCTCCTTGTGACAACTGAGAAGATGACGTATCTGAAGCATTACTGAGCCTTGAAACTGGAAGTGAAAGCTGAGTCCTACAGGGCCTTGAAGGCTGTGGTAAAGCACACATAATTCATCCTGGAGTCACTCCAGTAAAAAGGCACAAAGGGGTAAAAGAATCCGCTTGTCCTTTCCGAACATGCCCTCTGTTTTCAGAGTGGACAATAGACCTGATGGATGAAGCCTAGTTGTAGAGAATGCGTCAATGCTCTTCAGTGATCCAGGCCAGAGAGCCACAAACTAAAAGATGATTTAGGCAGCTAAATGTCTACTGGTTGCGTATATGGAGTCTAATGAGGATTATTGGAAATTTGAATCATAAAACATTTAAGTGAAAATGCATAATAAATAGAATGCCTCTAGGCTCTCTTTTACAAATGTTAGCAATGTAATTAAATTGCTAGTAAATATTCTTATGAGGACCTCAACAAATATTAGTGACTGTGAGATTATCCAACCATTTTTTTTTCTATTCTTGCCCAGACGTGATTGGAATGACATGGAAAAAAAGACATAGAAAAAGGTTTATAAGCGCTGGCAATTTAAACCAATGGTTTTGGATGTAGTGGAAGAAAAAGAGTTATGGACTAAAGACGGTGCTGACATTTAAAGGCTTTCTGTAAAGCTTTCTCTGTTTAGAAATAATACTTGCTTAGGATCTTGACCTAACACCTTTCCCCACTTTGCCTTCTGTCTTAGGGTCAGGCATGCTCAGTCTTATAGGCAGTTAAGATCTTTACTGTGGTCTGGACACGGTGATAAACTCCTTTAATTCCAGCCCTTGGAAGACAAAGGCAGACCAACATGGTCTACAGAGTAAGTTCCAGGCCAGCCAGGGCCACACAGTGAGACCCTGTCTCAAACCCAAACAAATGAACAAACAAATCTTTACTCTTTCCTTGCTCTGTCTCCAACAGAGAAAGATGAGCTCTTGGGTTTATTTGACACAGATTCAAAGATTGCTCTGAAGAGCATAGGTAGAAATATTTTTGGTGCTATACAAATGGTATTTTCTCAAGTTAATTGCCTGTTAGAGAATGTTTAGGCAATTTCCAATTTTTTAAATTTTTATTTTATGGGTATGGATATTTTGCCTGCATGCATGTCTGTATGTCCTATGTGTGCCTGGTGCCTATGGAGTCCAGAAGTTATAATATCCTCCGGACCTTGAGTTACCATGGAGCTATGAACTGCCACGTAGGTATCAGAACCCAAGTCCTCTGAAATGGTAGCCAGTGCTCTTAACCACTGAGCCATCTCTGCAGCCTCCCAATTCTTTGCAAACCCAGATGAATGACCTTGAACATAAATAAATGTTCCCTCTCCCAACTTCCTCAAGAAAATTCCCCCAAATCAAATTACTGAGTCAAATACTGAATGTTAGCAAGTTTTCCATACACTGTTGTCATGTGTCTATTTTCAGGAAGTCTGTACTGATAATAGTCCCACATTGTGTAGTTTATAACCATCTAAGAGTAAATTACTAATATTTTCCCTCTCATAAATACCCCATCTCCTTTACTAGTTACAGAGTTAGCTGTCAGCTTCCTTAGTCTGTGACAGTGACCAGGAAGTTTAAGTTTCTAAAGATATCCTAGGGGACATAAACATTCCTTGCCACCTTCTTTTTTAAATTACTGCCAAACTACCACTTAGCTTAGAATCCCTGAGAGGAACTGGAGCTACCACTCCCTCCTGAGAAGCTAAAACCAGAAGCTAAAACAAAATTGGTGATATTTCTCAGTTCTAGCTCCGGAACATCTTTAAGAAGCAACTAGGACACAGCAGCCTTCAGGCAGGGGTGAGGGAGAATTTCTAGACTCTCTTCTGTCTTTATTTCTTCTCTTACCCCTATTCTTTGAAGTGGACAGTTCCCATTTATAACGTGTTGGATCACATTACATATACTGCTATTAAGGTATAGCTTCAAAGTTCTAGCACCTACTCCAATCTCCCCAGTCACTGCACTTTCTCCTTGGGAATCCATAGGTGTCACAGTGTAAGGAAGACAGAGATGCCTATATAAAACATCGGCTCAAAACAGCTGAGAATATTTTGCTCAGCAGACTATGTTGCTTTCTGTGGTTTAAACGGCAATAAGTTAAAGACTTTCATAATAAGGAAGTGTGGCTGGAAACCACTTGTCCTTGCCCCTAGGTCATTGTGAGAAAACAGAGGGAAGAAATAGAACCCAGTAAATTTGGACTGAATATGGAAAGACATTGTCCTGTCTGATGATATCAAAGACATTATTGCATTCTTGTTTTTCCACTCCAGATTAGTTTATGGAAGCCATGCTTCTTGTCCCCAGTAGGGGACAAGCTGCTTCTTCTTCTTCTTCTTCTTCTTCTTCTTCTTCTTCTTCTTCTTCTTCTTCTTCTTCTTCTTCTTCTTCTTCTTGATAAGGTTTTCTTTATCTTTCTTTATCTTACAACGGCAGCTTTTGCCTCACTTCCTGGGTGCCAAAATTACAAGCATGAACCACCACATCTACTGAGGACAAGCCCCCTGAAGGCCACGGCTCTTCCTTTCCTATTGGGGACTTTAGCATTCAGGATGCAAGGACTACATCTGTAATGTATTCATAAGTGAAGAGGAATAGAAATTCAGGGCTATCCATAACTGAGCCCCCTTGTTACCTGGCTACCCCCACTGCTCTCATATCTTACCGACTGTAAGCCTCAGAATATAACTGCATGGCAAGTATGTCAGAGAAAGAACTTTGGAAAGAACATCATGATCTCATCTTTCCTATTAGGATTGTTCTCACAGTTTATAAGTATTTCACTACGATTTCTGCCTGGTTGCTACCCCCAAAATCAAAGCAAAAAAGAAACATGGGGGTAGAGAAATGTTTGTCTTTTAGTCATAATGAACCTATTAAATACTGTGATTCTCAATCAAAATTTCTGTGAAGATTCTAAAATGTGACTGTATAAAGCCTCCCTTTTTATACTGAGTTTTAAGAAAAAAGATCCTTAAAAGTCATATTTTAGTCCCGCCTCTACCCCTAACAATAGGGATTTTAACACAATTATATTTCTTTTATTTGATTTGATTTTTTATTTACATTTCAAATATTATTCCCTTTCCCAGTTGGACTCAACACAGAGTCCCCAGTGGAGGAGTTAGAGAAAGGACTGAAGGAACTTGAGCTTAAGGGGTTTGCAACCCCATAGGAAGAACAACAAGATCAACCAACCAGGCCCCACCAGAGCTCCCAGGGACTAAACTAGCAAACAATCATATTTCTAAAAGAACAACTCCAGTTTTCTCAGAGAGCCACTGAACCCAGATTTTGTAGTTCAAATTCAGAAGCTCTCTACTTCTGTCTTGTTCTTTTTCCTCGATGTTTGCAGACTGGACTTGTTACAATTGGGTCACCTCCCTTCGTTCCTTAATTGTACACAACGTCCACTCACCGAAGCATCAGATGCTATAAGACCACGTTATTCCAGTTCTGACAATTTATCTGCAATTCTTATGTGTTAAATCTCGTCGTTCTGAGACTGTCTGTACTCCCTTGATTATGAACGTGGAGAGAGGCTTGCAGGGTTTGTTTACAATTAAAGATGCCATATGCTCCTCTAAGGAAAAAAGATGCTAATTACCAGGGGGAAAAATGAGGCATGAAAATATGGAATTGCTGCAGACCTACTATGCCAACAAGTAAGACACCTTCTATTCAACGGGAATAAATGTGACCAATCCATCCCATTGTGCTTTTACGTCCAGCTGGATCTGATCAGAAGCGGGTAAAGAGTAAGAAAGCCACTTTCTAGGACTTATATATCAAAAGCACAGTGTGATGTGTTTCACGTTTTCAGACGAAACTGCTTCAAATGCTTGTTCACATGTAAAGTTATGGAACAGGGTTGGAAATTCTAGACGATATGTACAGTCACAACCTAAGCTGAGTATTTACCACTGATTGAGTAAACATTAGAAAGTTCAGTCAGACATTTGTCTTCAGAATATCCGGTTCCTTTTTTTTTTTTTTTTTTTTTTTGTCTTTCCTCCAACTGGTTTGTGACTATAAGTAAGATTCTGTTTTCAAGGAAAGAACAATATAAAGAGAAAGCAGGCAGCTTTGCACCCAACAACACATTGGCATGAAATGTTGTCACTATAAGTCACACTTTCAAGGATAATGATACCAAGACACTTCCACCGGGGTTATTCATCACCCCAGGTCCTCTCTTCAAACACAGGCATCCACATGGAATTTCCTCAAGAAGAAAACCCTAACAGTCTGACTAATTGATCACCCACGACTCTGCAAACAGTGTGATCTGTGCCAGCAGTCTGTACAAGGAGCAGCCTCGGCAGTGTTAGAGAGCAGACAGCTGGGCAAGTGGATTTCTCCACATTCCCAACAGAACTAAAAAAAGAAAAAGTCTAGGCTTTTAGCAAACGGCTCCTTAATGCGCAAACATTTCCAAAAGCTAACTCCACCTCTGGTTGTTTTCAATTGAAGTTTTCAGAGCTCCAAAGGGACAGGCACTTGGCATTAGCCATGCAGTTCCCTAGAAGACACACATCCCTCCTGCATCCTCCATACCCTATCCACCAGAGTCTAGAAGTGGAGTAACTTGGGAGCCACGTCCACAATGACTCATGTCTAAGTCTTAAGGTTGTGCAACACAAATAGGTGTCATCTTTCGTGATTGTTTGGGGATAATTTCTTGCTGCTAGTTTCTTTTACCCAGAGGGCAAATTCATACCTTCCAAAATTTTTCCAACAGAATGGTGAGCAAACACAATTAAACATGGCCCGAATACTGGCAAATTCAATATGGATACACAGGCTTCAGGTACTGAAACTCCACTGGCACAGGGACACATCAGGAAATACCCCGGAACATGTTAAGTAACTGTGACAGTGAAAGACTTATGTAAAAAGAGTAGAGCCTTAAGGACTGACATAATGTCATTAGTGCTGAGATCCTGAACTCCTTTGACCTTCTGGGGTCTTCACTCAGATTGTCACACAATCAAATGTCAGCCACATATCAGTTTGTTGGTTGGGTTTTAAACAAAACAAAGTGACCTTAAGTAAGTTTGGTTTATTATTCCTCTTCTGTTACATTTACATATTTTTGTGTGTGGTCACACACCCATGTAGTGTGTGGTGGTAGTGATGACGATGACGACGATGACAACGACAATGACAATGACGATGGTGATGATGGTGATGGAATCAAATGTAGGGCCTTTGGTATGTTAGGTAAGCACTCCATGACTGAACTAAAGCCACAGACCAGAATTCCTAAGGTCACCAGTCAGCCTTTAAGGCTTGCATACCTAAGCCATTACCAAGTCTATACAATCTGCACTGTTTATGCCCTAACTGACCTTTGGGTAGTTTCCACAAACTCTCAGCAGTCACACTGCCCCTCCAGAGAGAGTGCCTTGCTTGAGACAAATGTACCTAAAGAGATCTAAAGACCTACAGATCCCAGTGCCTGGTTGTGTGACCCAGTCCCTTGATAAACAGTGGAAACTTCCTAGTGATGAAGGCAACCAACCCCATCCATCCATCCATCACCTCTGGCTTAGTCAGGGTTTCTATTCCTGCACAAAGCATCATGATCAAGAAGTAAGTTGGGGAGGAAAGGGCTTATTCAGCTTACACAGTCACATTGCTGTTCATCACCAAAGGAAGTCAGGATTGGAACTCACAGAGGGCAGGAAGCAGGAGCTGGTGCAGAGGCCAAGGAGGGATGTTACTTACTGGCTTGCTCAACTTGCTTTCATATAGATCCTAAGACTACTAGGGATGGAACTACCCACAAGGGGCCCTCCCACTTTGATGACTAATTGAGAAAATACCTTACAGCTGGATCTCATAGAGGCATTTCCTCAAGGGAGACTCTTTTGTGATAATTCCAGCTTGTGGCAAGCTGACACACAAAACCAGACAGTAAAACTCCATCCACCACCTCTATCTACCATCTCCATCCACCACCTCCATGCATCACCTCCATCCATGCCTGCTCCCCTACTTTGCTTTGTCTACCTTTACTTTGATCTCTTCTCACCTTGGTCCCCAAGTCATTGATTACATCACATTAAACTAAATCCAAATTCTAATTTCCCAAATTTAATAATTCCCCCCTGATGTTGGGCCCTTCTGCTTCTTGGATTTGACTCACTCTGAGCAACCATCTAAGCAGAGAGCTCTCCCTGTTCTAATTCATCTACTTAATATGATAAACCACAGTACAACTTCCTACACAATAGCTCTGAATAATAAAGACCTCCACAGCATTATTCTAAATGTAAGTTTTATTCCCCAATGTTAATTGCCGTTTTGAAGGCTTCCTGATGAATAAGCTCACCATTTCTAGTTCTTTCTGGCTGACTGGTTCAGCTCAGCTATTGTGGCTCAGGCTCCACTCCAATATGACTGGTTTAATCTGACCTCTCTTAGCTCCTTTTTATTCTCTGGCTTCAACCACTTCTGTATGAACTCATGAGCAAACTCAACTCTACTTTACTGCACTCAGTCACTGTACTCAACTCCACTCAACTTGACTGACTCCCAACAAACTCAACTCCCAACTGACTCTCTCTCTCCCTTGTGCTGTTCTCAAATAACATTTCATGAGAGTTGGGCATATCCTACCTCTGACTCATTCTGTCAAATCTTTCTCTGATTCATCACTGTGACTGCCCCTCAATTAGATGTCATGTTTAAGCATGGTTGCTTCCTTCTACAAACTAACTTTATTTTCATAGTTTGGGACTAAAGGTGTGCACTAATGCCGTGTCTGTATTCTGGCCAGAAGAATTAAAGGTGTGTACTAAAGACATGTCTGTCTTCCAGTGAGATCACACAGACCTAGCAGGTCTTTGGATGTGATCCCTATCCAGAGCAGCCATGTTGCTGGATTAAAATTTCTCTATACATTATTTTTGTTATCAATGACTTTTAGTTGACTATCAACTTGCAACTTCAGAATTGTTTAACTCATTTAGGCCTCATGGCTATGCCCCAAAACAAATATTCTTAACACCCCCTTAATAGGTGAGAAAAATGAAAAAGCTGAAAAATATGGTCAGGTCATAGAAGCATGCAACAAGTAAAAGGAAGAAGACCTAGCTGCAAAACACTAAGCACAGCTTTAAAAAAAGATACATGTAACTGGTCTTAAAGAATGTACAATCATTTCACTTCCATTCATCATTGGTGGATGGAGGTGGTGGAAGGATGTGGTGGATGGAGGTGATAATGATGAATGAAGATGGGAGAGTTGTAGCTTCAGTAGTCTAAAACATGTATAGTAGTTTTAATCTTAAAGTATCTCTAAGACTTCGAGACACACAGACAGTTATTCTTATCTGCCTACAGATAACCACATTATCACACCCGTTTCTAAGTGTTATTTCTTCAACTTCAGTTCCCTTTCCACATTTCCTTCCAGAAAGCATGTATTACAGGTATTTCCTCATGATTAGGTAGGTCCATTACTGTTCTAAAACAGGTCTATGATCATGAGACCCTCTAGAACTTGAGCCTACTAACACTCCCTCTGGAGGGAGCAGGGCAGGCTCATGAGACACCAAGCCTTTATGATGTCCCTACAAGAACCCTTCTCTCACCAAGACTATATAACAGGTAAACAATGGGTCAGTGGAAAAAGGAGGGGGAAGGGAAGAGGACAGAAAAGTCTTCACTGATGTTGCTCCTATGAACTACATAGAGATTTCCCAGTAGTTTGCATTTGGGTTATCCATGTTCCTGTAGTTAACCCAAATAAACTCATTGATTCACTAAGCTGAACTTAGATCCTTTCTTATGTGCCCTCTCTATGTGCAGTATGTAGACATCTCTTTCTGACCCCAGGAAGAATTGGACAATAACATGGTTGTGAGAAGAGTGTGGTCTTTACTGGCTAAGCCTACTTATGTATGTACTAGGCTTTCCCTTCCTCACTTCCAGTATTCCTCTAGCCACCAAAGACACTAGACTATGCTTTTAAGGAGGGAGGTGATCACATGATCAAATAGGGTTGGTCAACATATTGGGTCACTGTAAGTAGGTCTCTTCTGTCAAACAGTTCATGAGCCAGGTGCAGTCAACTTTGAATGCAATAACAACAATAACCAACAATATACACATAATCACAAGGCCTCGTACTGCAGGCTGTAAGCAGTGTTCCCTGAATGGCAACAAACTGCACTGTCTGGTTTCCAGGGACTCCCTTGCTATCTGCTACTGGGTACTACTTAGCTGTCTCCCATTGGTATTTCTCACACAATACCTACAAATCCTTTCTCCTCTCCTTGGATGCTCCCTCCTTAAATCAAAATCCTTTCCCACCCACTTTCCTCCTACTTCTGTCGGGCGAGGTGATTCAGTTGCTCTGGTATGTTACATAGTTTTCTACCCATGCATCTCTTCATTTATTTTCCACGGTTTTGTTAATCATTCTTTTCATATGAAAAATAGTTCTTTTCCACGTTTGTGAACATCACTCTTTCTTCGCACTGTCTTTTGACATTTTAAACTTCCTTTCTGCTGAAAGTTCTACATTCTTGTTACTCAAATGGTCATTTCCTTTAGGTTTCTAGACTTTGTGCCTCTGAAAAGTCCTCCATTTCCTAAGACTTTACAATTGCCCAGTTTTTGTCTGCGGTTTTTGTTTTGTTTTTGGTTTTTTTTTTTTCCTGCAACTCAATGTTTGATTTGTCTGTAGTTTGTTTAAGCTGTAAAGGATTGTCACACATCTTAGTCTTGCTCTTTAAAAAAAAAAAAGGTGTATTATTATACCATACAATTGGTTCCAAGGCAACACTTCATCCTATCTATAGGCCAAGAGACCCAGATGTTCAAGTAGGAATAGAAAGGTCACCATCATCCTAGATTCCAGAAACTGCTACTTTGTGCCAGATTTCTAATTCCACCTGTGCCTGGGCCTCTTCCCCATCCCTGCCTTCACTTATCAGCTTCAGGGTTCTTCTGGCATTCTCGGTTTCTGTTGAGCACCTTATCCTGCCTATCCATCTCCCCGGCTTGCTTCTGGGTCTGCTTCTTGCCACCTTCAGAGCTTAACATGATACCTGAGGTGACTTCTCCAGATCCAGATTCTAGGATACATTTTTTTCTAAATGTCTTGGCAGAGGCCTCACCACCTTTGCTGAATAATAGGCATTGGCTTCTCTAACTTGCAATGCCAATGCACAATGTTCCTTAAATGCTGGTTTATTTCCGTACTTTCTATTTCACTGATCCACCAAGTATCAACATTTTCATTGTTAGACACCTTTATAGGATGGTTTTTAGAAGTCTGATTGTTCTATGTTCATGACCACCACTTTTTATTGCTCTTCTGTTTCATAATTGGCTCTTTCAACATCCCAAGCCCACAATGAACTTTAGTATCATTGCATAAAATTTGACCTCAGGCATTCAGCAACAAGGACAGAGAAAGGGGGCCCGGGTGAGGAAGAGGAGCTGGGAGAACATGGCGGCAGAGGTTAAGATTCTTCTCTGCACATAGATACAGGTTGTTATGACTATTTTTAAGGGATGGGTGTGTATAGGATTTTGTGCTGTCTAGATGGGCAAATTATATCTCATCAATTGGATCAGAGGTTATTGTGTGGTGTGTTCTTTCATGTGGTGACTTAATTGAGTCCACAGTAAGAGAGCCGAGAGATAGGTGATCTCTGTATGAAACTGGCCTGGCAGCCACCCGCCTTGGGAACTGGTTTGGTAGAGAGATTGCTGCCAGGCTCCAAGAGTAGCCATCAGCAGTGTGAGATGGGATGGAGCTTAGCAGGTGAGACGCTTTGCTGACTGAGATGAAAATATCTTGCAGCTGCCATATGGCCCTGCAGTGCCGGCACTAGCAAGGGATAAAAGAATCAATTTTTTTATTTTTTACTGCAAGACCCTGACCCCCTGACCCATGACCCCTAAGTGATCTTGACTGTTGATCTTTAACAATGGATTCCTTAGTTTCTTCCATCGTTTTGGTTTCTGCTACACAAACAGTACATTGAGACTCAGAATTGAACCTGAATGATTACTTAATAATGGCTACTCCAACTATTAGCAAATGATGAAAACGTATTGCAATCAGCACTTAGCTTGACTATGCAGCAGAGAAATCTGAGTGTATTGTTCCAGGAACAGTAAAGCTGTTGTGGATATGAACAGAAACAGGCACCCAGGACATTTGCCACCCAAGAAACATAAGATTAGGAAAAGCTGTGCTGCTTTCTACTTCCAATGCAATAAACCTTGATTATTTTCTTGCTTCTGTATGGAACAGAGTGAATAGCTGACAAGATTTCCTAGGGATTCAGAATAGTATCAAGTGAATTCGAGTGAAAGAACTAGAGAATTTAACTTGAACGTGACCATGTTGTTCTGATGTTCGAGCTGGTCCTACCTCTCAGTAGTTGCTGTAGGAGGAAGAGCTGGCCCTGCCCCTCACCTGGGCAGCATGTGAGAGTTGGCCTCTAGGGCATGAGAGCAGGAGAGCTGGCCCTGGTGGCTCGGGCACATGAGAGCCAGTGGGCTGACCAACTCAGCTTCTGCCCAGGCCCAGATTGAAGGCTTCGAGTTGGCTCACCCCAACATTGATCTACCCTATCTATGAACTGCTGGAGTGTATGAAAGGGACTGGTCCTGCAGAACCAAAGCCAAAGCCACAGGATCTCCATGGAACAGGTCAACGACAGGCTATCTGAGAGAAGCCCTGATGAGAATCCAGTATTGAGAGTGTAGAAGTCAAAGGCCTCAAGCCAATCAGCGACTCATTGCAAGGCACATTTGCAAGTAAAACTGTTCAGGCAAAAGGGTATACTGTGAGACATCATCATAGCTCGAAACTTTATTGAATTAAAAGAAAAAGGACTAGACATGAATACTCTGAAACATTACTCACAGTTGTGTTTGGAAGACAAGATCCCCTTTTTTTCTTGCTTTCCTGTATTTTCTGATTTTTTAAAAATTTATTTGAAATTTTAGAAAGTAGTTCACCAAATGTCTTAGTTCTTGCAGGGGCAGGTAGAAATGTTGTCACGGACTATATTTGGGCTTCACACATGGTCACAATTACAGTGTACTTCTGTCAAAGCCCTCTGCTTTCTTTGTTCTAAAATAGAAAGTAAACCTGTTTATATATGACTCTTGGTAAGATGATGAATAGCACAAAAATCTGCAGCCTGGCCCCATAATGCAGCCATTTTAAGGAAGTCATCTGCTTTATTGTAGACTGGAAGATCTACGCACCTGCTAAGTAGTTCTCCTCATACAAGTCATAACAATTTTTCAACTCCTTACTCAGCTATCCCTATGGGACATAGCTGTCCCTTCTCTCTTACCTGTGGTCTATCACAGTCTGTCATGCATTCAAGTAGGGTTAGCCCACTAAATTATCCTCTATGGTTCTAAATGGACACTTAAGATGCCATCTTGATGCTGCACTTCATATTTCAATGGCATTCATGAAGACCTGAAGAAATTAATTAATCCTGATTAATAAAGATTGAAAGAGAAAGAACCTAAACTATCATGAACAAAAATTATTAGACTTGGCCAAGCAAAATAGCTCAACAGAAAATGTGGGGAAACCATGATAATTAAGGTCCAAGTCTATCATGACCAAAGCTCCTCTGAGCGCACGCAAAACGGAGGATTTCCTTTACAAGCAGGGATTCTCTGCTTGTCTGGGGAGCCCAACCCCCTACACCCTCTACTTAGGGAAGGTCAAGTAGTTTTTGGCAGACCTACAAGTTTAACTCCCCAGTCCCTTATATAAAAACCCACCCAGCATGTACCTGGGATTCCTGGAATGGCCTCTTCATGCAAATGAGGCAATCATAGTACTTTAAACTCTAGACAATAATTTATATTTACCCTAAAAACTTCCTGTTCTCCAAAATTCATATATAGCCTTTTCCATCCTGAATAAAATGTATGCATACAAGCCTACTGTCTTAGGATTTCCATTGTTGTGAAGACACACCATGATAAAGGCAATTCATATAAAGGACAACATTTAATTGAAGCTGCCTTACAGGTTCAGAGGTTCAATCCATTATCATCAAGGTGGGAAGAATGGTAACATCCAGTAAGAGGACTGAGTTATCCAGAACCAGGCAGACTCCATGACAGGCTACAAACTGGCAGTTTGGAAGACTAGGCCTAACTTTCTGTTTCCCAGAAATGAGAACCTGGATCCAGAAACCTTTGGCAAACCAACCACATCCTCAGGCAGCCAATCCAAGGATACCTTGTCATTTGGCCTGAAGCCAAATAAGAACAGGTAGCTAGAATGAGTAAGTAACCACCCAGAAAGTCTCCAGAGTCCTAACCAATTGTAGAATCAGACAGACCCCTAAAGATAGAGCTAAGTAATCAAGATAAAAGGGCACACGTACCCCTCCTTGGAATTCCCTGACAGTAAAAGCTGGACCTGACAGTCCACCAGGGGTCTCCAAATGGGGAGACCCCCTACATGCAAGAAAGTCATCTGAATAAATGCTCTTTGCTTTTGCATATACATGTGTCTGGGTATCATTCTTTGGCGATTCTCAGACCCAGCACCAGACAGACATGCTGGAGGAGCTGAAAGTTCTACATTTTGTTCCAAAGGCAAAGAGGAGGAAAATTGTCTCCCATGTGACTATGAGGAAGGTCTCCCACCGTGACATACTTCCTCCAACAAGGCCACACGTACTCCATCAAGGAAATACTTCCTAATAGTGCCTCTCCCAGGGACAAACATACTCAAAACACCACATTCTATCCCCTGACACCCACAGACTTGTTCAAACACATGAGTCTATGGGAGCCATACCTAGCATAGCATAATGCAAACTACATTTAGTCCAATTCAAAAATCCCATAGTCTATCACAGTCTACTCAGAGTTAAAAGACCAAAGTTGAAAATCTCTTCTGTGACTCATGCAATCTTTTAACTGTAATCCTCTATAAAATCAAAGTGCAGAGCACATCCCTCTAACATCACAGGATATACATTATCATTCCAAAACTTCATAGTGAGAAAATACTGGACCAAAGCAAGACTAAAAACCAGATGGACAAACTCCAAAGTTCAAATCTCCTGAAAGGTAAAAATTTTAAAGTTGCCCCCCTAGACACAAGTTTAGAGCAGAAAACAAAACAAAACAAAACAAAACAAAACAAAACAGGTTAGGCCCCAGAATTGTATGTTCCAAGAAGCCTCTCCTAGGGCTATAGAATGGATAATTATATTGGCCAGCTCAACAGCTTTCTCCCAGAAACTAGCTGACCATAAATCTTAGAGAACAATCTTGAGAAGCAGGAAACAACTTCACCTAGGAACTAGCGGACCATGAAGTTAAACAATCTTGAGAAGTAGGAGACAGCTTCTCCTAGGAAACAATCTTGGGGGACAGAGAATTCTTCCTTGTGATTTTTCACTGTTATTCTATGACGCCATCCCTGCCCCCTCGGGTTGTGGTTTCTCCCTTTAAATACCTCTTCTCCCAGCCTCTCGGGGTCGAACTCCACTGCCCCTGCGTGGGATACGAGTCTCGACCCCAGTGCACTGGTTGCTATCGATAAACCTCATGTGATTACAACAAGAACGGTCTTGTGTGAGTTCTTGGGGGGTCACGTCATCCCGAGACTTGAGTGAAGGTCTCCCCACTCCAGGGGTCTTTCACTCCATGTCTGATGCCCAACTCCTTTCTGCTATTTTGACTGAAGCACAATTCCCTTTGGCTGGTTCCACTCTCTGTTAGCAGTTTTCCTACAGCTCTAGCATCTCGGACATCTTGGGTTATCCGAGGCAACTCCAAGGAATGTTACAGCTTCTTGTTCCAATGTCTGGGATCCACACGTGATCTTCTGGGTTTCTCAAAGGGGCTCTGCCTCTATAGCCTTCTGGTTGACCCCATTCCCCTACTGCTGCAGTTCTTGGTGGTCATCCCATGGTAATGGCATGACCAATATGCTGGGGTCTTCTGCTGTGACTAGTCT